>NC_135438.1:16490511-16788011 GCF_051991255.1 Vanacampus margaritifer
CATCAATTTTGCTCTTAATGCAAAGCAGGTTTAGTGAAAAATCTGAGTCTGTTAACCCAGAATGCGGGAAACTCCGTTTCAAAAAGGCAGGTAACTCAAACCAGAGAAAGAGGGGTAACTTAAGCTCTCTTGTCAGTTATCATAGTAACACACTCTATAAACCTAACCTGGTCGGTACCTCAAGTTTCTCTCTGTCTCTGCCTCCTTTCAGCTACACATGAAATTAGATTTCCTCATTCTTTCAGTCAGCTGGCAAGTTTTGTCGTAACATAGTTCTGCCGTCTGTTATTTAAAAAAAAAAAAAGTCAATAAGGCTATATTAAAAGTCCTTTTTTCCACAAACATGGCATGGCAAAAACACCACCCTCTGCTTCCCCATTTCCATGGTGACTCGTCGAATTGTGGCTCCATTGATGCTGTGTTTTTATAGTGGTAGTGCGCTTAAATCCAGGTAAAACGCAAATGAGCTGTCCTGGAACCGAAAACTCACGAGTTTCCTATCTCAGAGTAGATCAACTCAGTGTTCAGTGTTAGACTCAGAGTTTGTTGAACCTGCTTTGTGAAACATTGGCAAAATTGCTCCTCAAATGAAAAAAAGTCATTTTGAGTCTTTTTTAAAAAAGTTTATTGAAAATTTAAATCAAAAAGTAGATTTATAATTCAAATGTCATATGAGGGTAATTCAAGGGATGTGTAAGCCCTGGCTAGGTGTATGTCTGACCTGATTCAGTGTCTTCTGCAGGTGTGACGTTCCCATGCGCTCAGCGAAGTGTCTGTATGCAGGATGGGACAAGAAAAACTTGCGCTCAGCAGCCAAAGCAGCACGGATGTCTTTCTTTCCATCAATGTCCTTCTGACTGCGGTTTACCACCCCAATGTAACCTGCAGAAAATAAAGACAACATTCCACTGTTGTGATATCAAACCACTGGTTAACTTGATTGGAGTGACAGTGAATGAGGCTCTAAAGCAGTGGTTCTTAACCTTGTTGGGGGTATGAAACCACAAAGTTTTATGTGTGCATAAACTCATAATTGGAAAAATTTGAATTGTGAATTGAAGACAGATTATGTCTTTTATTAGTGCACAACAGGCACAACACAAGTTGCTCACAAAATCATTTGTTCAAATAAAAATAACAAAAAATAATAATTTTACACAAAATCAAAATAAAATCAATGAATTATTATTATTATTATTATTATTATTACTGTTAATCAATGTGCCTTCTGTTGTTGCCTTACATACAGTAGACAAGACTGTTTTTTTCAAATAGTTTCGCTGTACCGTTATGTCTATTTACATAGTTCTCAGGTTCCGGTTGCATTTTATCAATAAACTCAGAAATGCGAGGCTTCATCACCTTGACTTTCAAATCCTTTTTGCAAAAAAGTCTTCCTTACATTGTGTTGCAAAATGTTGTATCCAATGTTTGTGTGTATGTGTCTTGATCTCCATCAAGCCTATGAGATTAACGCACCAAATCTCTGGTTTCATCAAACCCAGATTAAGAACCCACTGCACTAAAGGCATCAAACTGGCATAAGACTGGCATCTTTTAGGTTCCCTCTGCTTCAAAAATGAGTATGCCATAAACAGTGGTAGTAATAGTGTGTATTTGTTGAACGTGCGAGTGTGTGTGGTTTTACCTCTGCGTAGAGGAAGCAGTTTGTTTTCCAGAATGTCTCGAGCATCCGTCCCCTCATCCATCAAGTCCAGCTTGGTAATCACTCCAATAGTACGCAGACCTGAAGACAAATATGTCATAACCAAAAATGGCACCACAATATTTTTTTCATCAATTCAATGAGATTTTAACATAGACACCATTCTTCTGTGTCGCAGAACTCCATACAAATCACACGTATTACAATCATCCCTTGCTAAACATCCCAAATCTGTTACATGCTAACAATAGCTTATTAGCATTACAATCAGTGAGGCTGATGATAGGTTGGACAAGAACAAGGCTTTGTTCTGTAAACATATTTAGTCATAAAGACTTTTTTTTTTAACCTGGAAAATAGCCAATAACAGTCTGTCAGCCATTACAGTCAACCCCTTTCAGGCTTTGTGGATGACGCAATGATTGTCAGACATCCAATTCATGCAATTCAAGAAAGATGCTGAAGCCAGGCATATCACATTTTAAGTTCCGCTTCAACATGTTTGTTTACTAGATCCCATGGTTGTTGGCGTTGCTGTTTTGTTTTATGGTGGGTGGGGGGGCAGTCATTACCAGTTAGCACTGGTTTTCTGGGTCCCCAGACCCCATCCCCCAATAAAACAAAACTTCACCTTTCAGAGTGGCCTTTTATTGTGGGCAGTCTAAAGCACACCTGTGCACTAATCATGGTGTTTAATCAGCATTTTGATATGGCACACCTGTGAGGTGGGATGGGTTATCTCAGCAAAGGAGAAGTACTCACTATCACAGATTCAGGCCCTGTCCAGACGGAAGCAAAGCCGGCTTCGTTCCTCAAACAAATCTTGTACACACAGAAGCATTTCAAGACTTGCGTGTGTCCAAAGGAAGACGCTGAGGACGTTTAATGGCTGTAATGTATATGCCAAATCTGGAGTGGCGCTGTAGCGCAGCCACAGGGAATTAACGAAAAGCGTAGAAGAAGAATCAACGAAGAAGACGAACACTTTTTTTTCTAACTTTAATGCAATCTACAGAACACACATGGCTTTGCATGTATCAAAACAACATGAAAGAGAAACACAGGAGAAGTGACAATGGCGGGTGATTCAAGTACAACACCGCTTGTTGAACGTGGGAATAAAGAAGCAAAATATATTTGCTGCAAAAGCATAAGCAAGCTAAGGAGGCTGCGCAAAACGACTACGACACGGCATTGTTGTTGACAGTCTGACGGTTCGCGCATAGTCACACGAGAATTTGCGCATAGTCTAGGGGTGTGAATTGCCTAGTACCTGGCAATTCGATTCGTATCACGATTCATAGGTCACGAGTCGATTCAATACCGATTAATCTTGATACAAATCGATAAGTCAATTATTAGATTGGTTTGTGAACAATATTTGACACACATTGTGATATTGTGTGAAGTTTCAGATCTTTGAGTTCTCGTAAAAAAAGGGAGCAAAAACAAAAGCGTTGTGTTTATATTTTTGCTGTGTATATATCCAAATAATACCACTAGATAGCAGATGCTAAAAAGGTACGTTTTTTACATAGTTGTGAGACAATACAAACAAAAGTGATAGCTGCTCCTCTGTGTTCTTGACTGTCTTAGGATGATACAAACTCCTGTCCTTAAATGTATTTCATAATAAAAGTCCCAAATCGGTTATTTATTTTTGGTCACATGATAATTCATAAAATGAGTATCATCGGGCAAACGTATGCATCAATGACCCATAAGTCAATGTGTGACATGCCAAAAATGCTCTTTAACCAGGCAACATATTTTATCAGAATAGTCAATTTTTCAATAGAATTTTCAAAAATATTTGATAGCTGCAGCCCTACAACTCCCTCTTACATTGTCATATTTTTATTAATAAATTAAAAAAATAAAAACCTTTGCTACAGGGCCCCCGGATTAACCTGCAAATTTGTTTTCAATGGACTCTGATAGAAAAAAATACAATTCTCTGTACAGCCCATCACAGCTCCATACGACATCACTGGGCAGCCATTCATTTTAAAAATTCACTTTTTGTATGTGGCCAGTTTTAGTGATAAGATTCCATCATCCAAACCTCCCACGGAATTACGCAAATGATTGATTATGAAAATTGAGCATGAGGGTGGACTCGGACTGTTTCAGTGGTCCAATGTGGCATGTTTGGTAATTTCATCGGTCAGATGTGACGAGAGTATCAGTAAATGTTTTAGCGGGATGAAGTATTTTCACATTGTAGAGAAAAGGTTTTAAAGTGCCTGAAAAATTCAAACAAATAAATGCTGTCCTACCCTGAGGATCGACCTCCTTGGCAATCTTGAGGGCATCCGAGTTGGCCAGGTCAGTATTAGCCGGAGTGACGGCCAGAATGAGGCAGCTCTCCTTGGTGATGAACTGCAGCAGCATGTCTCTGATCTGGTGTTCGATGTCTACAGGCTGGTCTCCGACAGCCACTTTTGTCATTCCCGGCAGGTCGATCAGGGTCAGGTTCAACACTAAGAGGCATTATTGACAGAGGAGAAAAGAAACTTCAAGCAAGATAGCAGGAAAACTTTTGTGCGTGTTTTATCTGATAGTGTGTTTTCCTCACCATTAGGGGAGTAGACTCGAAGGTTGATCGGGATTGGTGAAATGCCCTTATTGGATCCGGTGAGCCGGTCAGTTTCTGCTTCAATCTCCTGACGGACTTCATCAAAGTCCACAAATTTACGGCCCTTACAATGCAGGAACTCTGCATACTCTGTATAGAAAAACAAAATGAAAATGTGATGATGAAGAGAATAGACCAGACCATCCGGGAGCACTACCTCTGGAGGTAACTAACAATAACTAACTAAGTAGCTATTACAACTATATTAACACTCGGGGCCCTATTTTTGTGCCCAGCACAAGTATAACGCACAGTCTAAGTGTGCTTGACTAGCACAGATTGAATAGGGCGTTTTGCTCCGTTATGCATCATTGTGGGATGGAACACAGCCAACTCCCAGTCAATCGAAGCGGCTCCCCTCATTCCTATTCAAATTAGAGCAGTCGAAGCACACAGAAAGTGACTCGCTGTAGTCCTAGCACAAAGGGAGTTTGCAAACTTGGACGCTGGACCGGAGAGATGAACCCTCCAAGGATAGCTTAGCACTAGCTAGCTGCTATGACAGAAGCACCCAAACAAAAAAAACTCAAGTAAAGTAGAAAAAACAAACATCTGTCCAAGTGTTTTTATTGTTATGTCTACTTTGAGTCGGTCTCAAGTGCGGACGTGAATATCCCATAATTCCAAAACGTTACACCACAACTGCCACCTTGCCGACTTTCAGGTGATTAACCCCGCATCACGTCATTCAATCGTAGTAGCTAGCCGACAAGGGTCAAGAGAAAAGTCTATGCCTGAAAACCCAGTTCAACCCCTGGTGTGGACAATAGCGTCATCTAGTTTTTGTGGATTCTAGTTGTGTGGCGGTATCAGTCCAAAAGACAGAACATACAGAGACTACCTTTTTTTTTTACCCCGGAGGAGAAAAGTGGAGATTTGTTTTGAGTGAAGCACAAATTGAGATGTGCTTTATTAGGTCAGAGACTACTGTTTTGTTTATAAATAAAATAAGATGGGGACATTTTTAGGAATGCATTTATGTGTTTATGCCTATGCTACATATTCCACTTGCCTGCTTTGTTGTTGACGAGTTGCAGGATGAGAGGACGGCGGGTGACGATACCAGACCCTCTGGGCAAGAAATCTCTACAGGAGAGACACAAGTAATGTTTAAAAAAAAAAAAAAACACACACACACAATAATGACAAACCAATCACAATAGTATCTGGTATTTCATCTTGAAAATGTTAGATAAATAAAAATACATCAAAAATATAGATCGAGAGACACACCACTTTGAATTGTGCCATTTATCAATGGTGCAAATGATCTATGCCCCATACTTAATGTGAATGAAAGACCGTCCGATATCCTGACTGGCCACATGGAGGGCTGAAGGTAGTGTTTCTGTACATAATGATCATTTAAAAAAATGCTCTAAAAAGCAATAATGCAATCACAATGAAAATATTTGATTTGAGGATGACTTGACTAGACTAGTCTAGACTTCGGGAAGTCTGAGCTTCCCTAATTAAGCTTGTGCTTAATTAACCATCCGATCCCAAATAAGTGGAGGAAAATGAATTTATGGACACGTCTGACTTTTAACTTAAAAAAAAACTGTGTGCAAAATAGAAAGGAAGACATCTTTCTACTTCCCTGTGAGCACTCATATGTGCATGATCATCTATCAGAATGGAAACTCCTGTTCAATAGAATTGTCATTATTTCCAGGTCAGTGACAACACATCACTGTCGGCAATGACAACGTGTCTGTCGTTAGAGCCACACTCATTCAATCCTCTCGGCAAAATACACACAAAGTATAACAAGTGACTGTACTCGAAATGTTACTGAAGCAATAAACACACCACAGCAACAATCATGCAAATGTTGATGGATTGTAATGCAGTAACTTTTAATTGACATCATTTTGTTTTGGAGTTGTTACATTGTTAGATGTGATGGTTGGATTTCAAGAGTGACTGACCCCGATGTAACTATCACGTCTCATTTCATTGGGATTCAAAACACATTAAGTTTACTTTTTCAATACAGGTATAAGATAAATCTGTCATGTTTTCTTTTGTTTTTACATTTGGGCTCCAGCTGCACAAATAAGTTATGTGTATACTTCTATATTTCGATGTTTCATTGGTAAACAATGTGATGTGACATACCACATTTGTGTACATACATACTTATATGGCAGATTAAATATTTCAGAATTGACTCTATTTATGTATTTATCCTTCTTACTAATTCAATGTTGGAGCATTTAGATCAGAGGTGGGCAATCTCGGTCCTCGAGGGCCGGAGTCCTGCAGGTTTTGGAGGTTTCTCACTTCCAACACAAGCTGATTCCAATCAGCAGGATCGTTATCAGGCTTATGCAGAGCTTGCTGATGAGCTGATCATATATCAGCTGTGTTGGAGAAGGGCAACATGCAAAACCTGCAGGACTCCGGCCCTCGATGCCCACCTCTGATTTAGATGGATATCAAATCCAATTGCAACTTAACTCATTCACTGCCATTGACAGCTATAGACAACAAAAGTTAATTTTAACTATTTTTATTAGTTTAACATTTTTTTTCCATTTTTGTTAACAAGAGTATGAAAACCTATATTTTTTTAAGAATTACAATTTTTTTATTTGGGGTGTCGGGCGATTACAATTTTTAAACAGAATTAATCGCATGACTTCACTAGTTAACTCATGATTAATCACAAATTTTATATCTGTTCTAATACAAAAATAAATTATATGTTTTCATACTTTTGTTAACAAAAGTGGGAAAAAAATTTAAACTAGAAATAGTTCAAAGGAATTTTTGACATTTATAGCCGTCAATGGCAGTGAATGAGTTAAAGAATCTAAATCTAATTAACGAGCTGCTGCCGCTCCAATTTGCACACTATGTATATCAGAAATTCAACATATGACTCAAGTCTGTTACACAGCATCTTATTAGCAAGGTTAGCAGGTCTGACACACACACACATTAAGAACCACTCACACCCACTATGCCTGTTATCCAATGCTGACTGAGCATTCAGGAAGTTACACAACAATCCCATCCTCCTTCCTCAGTACTTCCTTTCACTTGCGAAAGCACCAAACCAAATTCTGTGACTGGATATGAATGTTGAAACCAGATCTTTACATTAAATGACCGAAAGATCTGGTAAAAAAAAGAAAAGAAAAAGGATGCAAGTATGAAAATAGAAATACTGAATGGGTAAATTCATGGGTATATTGGATACTGACTGCAAGTAAAATGTAAAAAAAATAAATAAAAAAAGAAGAAGAAAAAGAAAAAAGAAAAAAAGAATGCAGGAGGGAGCTGCAGTACCCAGAGAAAGCCCAAGCTAGCATGGGGAGAATATGGAAACAGTGCTCGGGGGGCGCATCTGAAAATCAAACCTCAGAACTGTCAGGCAGATGTGCAAACCGCAAACCGTTATTTCAAAAATGTTCAAATTTTTCATTAAAAACATCCCTTTGGTAATTTCCTAAATCATATTGTGGCCATCATAAAAATAAATCAACAGGCCTTATACATTTACATTGTGAATTGTCATTAAAATGCTAAATCAAATTAATTAAAATTTCAGTTAGAAGTCTTGAGGGATCAGTTAAAATCTTGACAGTTTAAAGAAATATAGTTTGAGATTTTAGCTCGCGATCATCTATGAAAAATCACCTCCTTTTGCAGGTCCTCCTTTCATATGGTGTATTTATCCAATGTAAAAAGCTAGTCTAGAGCCCTGTTATTTCTGATTGGTTTCACGAATTGCCCCAAAAAATCAATTCTCATAAGAATCGCGATTCTCATTTAGTACGATTTAGAATCAATTTTAAATGGCCCAAAAATCGATTTTTATTTAAATTATTTTATACTATCTTGCCTTTGTCTGTGTGTGCCTTTATTTGGAGGGCTGTTCATGTTATACCCGGTTTGGCCAATGAGGGGCAGTGTGGTTTCACGCGGTCTAATACACTGTTAAGTTGTAGCCACATTAGAGAGTGGAAGGAAAAAGTCACGATCAAGGTATTCCAATAAAAGTTTTTTTTTTTCAGCGTGATAAAAGTGTAGTGAGTAGCACACTAATTAGCATTAGCTAGTCAGACTAGAGTAGATCATTACAATTCCTTGCACATCTATAGATTGAAGCAAAAATCATTGTCAATCAAATCATTTTGAAGCAAAAATTGATTCTGAATCGAATCGCAGACCCAAAAATCGGAATCGAATTGAATCCTGAGACATTCAAAGATTCCCACCCCTAATTGCCACTGTTGGACCATACTTGAACTTGATTAGTTAATTCAATTTCAAGTGTTTGAGACTAATAAAGTCACTCAAACCGTCAAACTAAACAAAGAACATCAACAGCTTCATTAATATGCTCATTAACAGACATGAAAATCGCAAGAGAGTGTGTCATACAATGTACAAATCACAGTGCAGCTGGTGATATCACTGATGACCCCACACATCAGAACATCAATGGCCCTACTGTTTTCCCAAGGAACCGCTTGGGTCCCAACGACAAAAGGCAAAAGGGGAAATGAAGGCATGGCCGCCCGCGTAAGCCGCATTCTCCATCTCAACACTGACAACATCCTAAAACGTAGACACGTCAGAAGTTCCCTTTTCTGAGCTCGCATTAACAATAATTGCTTGAGGAAAGTTGATGCGCCTGCATGACCAATGATGTTCTAACAGTTGCTTTCTTGTTATTTGTCTGGAGGGGGTACCTCATTAAGATTCCGTCAGTCTCACTGGAAAAGCTCACAAATTCAGCAGTGTTGGCATCTTAAAAGAATCCAACCGGTTCTGCCCTTTTATACCCGTAATCTGTTTATCCAGAAAACACAACACTCCACCACAGGTGTCAAACTCAAGCCGCGAGCAAGATCTGACCCAATAAATTTATGTAGTGGAGCTCCAATAAATAAATATATATATATATAATTAAGTGATTATACATTTGCATGGTTTCAGTCATTACAGTCTTCTGGGGGAAGTACAATGAGGCACGTGACAAAAATGAGTTTGACTACACTTTTTTTTTTTACCACTTTTGAAGTCAGACATTGACCTGGCTTGTGTAGTGCGTGGCCAATAAAGGATGTATTTACAGCCTTGGGTAACGTTCTTAAGGAACTATGACTTTGTAAATGTTTAACAGAAGTGCTGAGGCTGAGAGGGATTAGACAAAAATGAGTGTGCGTGTGTATGTTTTATATGATGTATTCGACCAAGCTAATTAATCCTTGGGTGTTTATATTGAATACGAACACAAATTTTCTTGCGTAAAAAGCGTAATTGTTAATGGTGAATAGCTCATCTTCCGAAATGCAAAAAAATCCACCATAGCGCTTAGTTAGCGGCTTTTACAGGAGATAAACGTAGCGAACGATAGATGAACCCAAACTATTTTTACTTCTTAAGTCTCACATTCACATTCAAAAGTTGCCATAAACGGTACGACCTGCCAACAAAATTCTCCAGAACCGAACTCTTCCCCGCGCTCTGGCCGCCGACGACCGCTATTTGGGGCAGCTCCAAGTTGCAGCTCTGGCCGATGGAGCTGAAAGCGTCCTGAAGCTTGTTGATGAGGGGAATGAGGTCTTCCATCCCCCGGTTTCCCATGGCGGCACCCCGGTCCGCTCAGCGGTCTCGAAGTGGTCGTCTTCACTGTCAAGAAGGCCGACGGGTCGCTTATCCAAAGTTCCAGATGGAACTGCGCGGTCAGTCAAATGTCTATGATTTATTTATTTGTTGCCAATAAAAGGAGGAGATAATAATTGTTGACACGTCCGGGATGAAATACAATAAGGAGCAGGCTTAATAACGAAGCACTGTAGCCAGCTACATTGACTGAAAACTTCTGTCATGATCCGGTCAGGCGACACACACCCAGCCTCCGCCGGGATCCTAGGCCCCGCCCACGTGCGTACTCGCCTCTCTAATTGGTCGTCTGGATCGTCAGTCAAAATTACATACATATTCCAAGTTGCGTTTGAACAGCAATATGGACGGTAAACTAGTGAACTCGTAATGTCACACGAACTTAAAATTGGCCTCAAATGACACAGAGTTGTGCAAAAACCAAATACAGCACCAGGTGGTCGTTACTCTCTAGAAGATGACGTTTACTGAAAACAAGGAAAGACGTCACACGAGCTCAGGGTTTTTTTTTTTTTTTTAGCGTTGATCAAATTTCTCATAGATGTTCACAGTTCAGCCATCAGAGGGCGCAAAATACCTAACAACGAATATGATGAAACAACAGTCATAAGAGCAGCGCCTGTCGACCCAGCATATTGAAACAAAGGCACGTAATTTACACTAAATATATAAATAAATAAATCACCTTCGTGACACACCACCAACCAAAAACGTCACAGAAAAGTAAACCGCGTCTAAATTTGCTCACAAACTTATTCAGTAAAAATGTGGGCTTGTTTTGTTGAACATAAAGCTTTTGTACACACTTTGGTACTAAATTTGTGAGTAAATTGAGACCACCGTAGTACTATTTATACTTATGTATTATTTTAGAAGTCGTGTTTTTTGTAATATATTTGTTAGATGGTGTGCTGTGAGCTGTGAAGCTTTTCACGCGCACGCGCGCACGCACACACACACACTTGTCTTTGTCATCATGGGGACATCTCATTGGCATGATGCATTTCCTAGCCCCTTCCCCTAACCCCAACCATAAAAAAATGATTACCTACCCCCATTCCTTACCCTAACCTCAACCATAACCCAATTCAAACCTAAACTCTAAAACCAAGTCTTGACCCTCAAAAAGATGTCTGAACTTGTGGGGACCACCAAAATGTCCCCACAATTTCAAGTCGGTCCCCACAGTGGTAGTTAAAGCGGGAAAAACACGCGTTTATGGGCCCCAAAATGTAGCAAAGTGTAACGCGCGCGGGCCGATCGGCCATGAATGGCGCAGCAGGTCAGCAAAAAAAAAAAAAGAAGAAGAAAAGACGGGAGAGCAACAAAAAGATTGGCAATCCACGGATTAACTTTAATAAATCGTAAGAAAACAATAGGCTCGGCGCCACCACGCGTTACAATAATCGTAGGCCTCCACTGCATCAAAAACATTCACCTCTGAAAACGAAGAAGTGCTACACGTGCACAATTGCACACAAAAACAAAGAAGCGCCACCCTGTGGCGCGACGCCACACAGCCGATTTTTATAAAAGACAAAGGCACACACACAACCTTTTGTACTATTTCATGGACACTAGCCTACTGCCCGAAGCCAGCTGGGATAGGTTCTAGCGCCCTCGCGACCCTAGTGAGGAATAAGTGGTTAAGACCCAGAGCCTGGGAACTGTGACATAGACTTACTAATCACAAGACCATGTGCTGTCTGCAAAAATTACTATTGGATGTTAGTTCAACACAAACTGAATAGTATATTGCATAGTGAAAGTCTGGTGATGTTACGGCTCTGTGTGTTTTGCTACAGTTGAGTATATATTTGCCCCTGCAGGGACGCTAGGAATAACCGAACTGCCAGAGGAGGCTGAGCTACTTTTTTCAGTCTCAAGGTGGGAGTTTTGCGCTGTTGAGATGTTGCTTGACTCGTGCTGGAAATGAATAGTGGAATAGTGCACCATGTCTTCTGGAGGGCTGACCATGGCATGTCTTTGCTGGGACTGCATCTGTATCTCCTCATACAGGTGATCAGGAAGATTTCCCTGGAGTGGACAAGAAAAGTGGCTGATGGGTGGAAGTGTAGAACTGAGATGAAAACAGAACACAACCAACAAACCTGGTTGTTGGGTCCATCATGTGTCCCCTGCACTGGTGATCCTCCTGCAGCACATCACATCAAAAATAATAGTCATTTGAAATATTTGATGGCTTGGGATGGGCACTGTGAAGCTCCAGTGGCTGATTGGTGTGGAATTGGCTGGGAATCAAACCTGTGCCAGATGCATGAAAGTCAGTAGCATGTACCCTGACTCTGCTATAAAATGGCCATTATTTGATTTTGAAATTTCTTCAAAATACCTCTAGTGTTTGTACCATTTAGGAGTGAAAAAATCCACACAAAAACATGCTAATTACACGAAACCCATAGATTAAAATCTCATACATTAGAACTGTGAAGCAGACGTCCTAGACACTTGTTGTATGCAATATATATGTTGAAACTGAATTTAAAATAAATAAAAAAAAATTATTCAGGATTGTGGGGAACTGGGAGCAATTTTAATATCACTTCAGGTGCAAGGCAGACAAGTCAAAGTGGGAACTGAACCCACGCTGCCTTCACTGAAGTCAGGTGAATGTACCATCACACCACCATGTGACTGAAAAAAGTTTAAATAATATATTTAATAATAGTTGACAATGTTACTTCCAAAAAATATTTAAATGTATAATGTAACTAAAAAATAATTTTGATCAAGGCTTGAGAGTGATTCTATAAAATGCACTTGTGTGTGCCAAACGCTGTCCTCACCTTGTTTCCAGATGCGTTTGTAAATAAACACTACAAGTGTAAGCACAGGTACTGCCAACAATAAGAGAGGCACCAGAACAGTCAGATTGGTATCTGGAATTAGACAGAAAAAGGAGAGGACTGCATCAGGATGTGTGTATTCTAACAGTCATTATTATGGTAGTACGGTAACCTGCCACACGGCGGCGCCTCTTTAATTTGTTATGTCAATAGGTGACTTCTCTTTGCTTGACTTTTTCAGGGGTGGGGGTTATGCTACAAAATGGGGACATCGTTCTGACTTTTCACAGACAAATGCGGACCTCACCTTTTGTAACAGCATAAAGGATTGTACTCTAATAAACGGTAATCAAAATGTAAAACATACTCACATGTTGCAGTTTATTAATAAATGTTAATGTACAATCAACCAGAACTTATTTTTCGGCCTTACATTTCTATGAACAAATATTTTCCAGCTGGAATTATTCGTATCTTTCCTCTGAAGTCACGCGGTTTTGGTAATTTGATCATCTGAACAACACCCACAATATAAGATTGCTACAGTTGATATATTCAAAAGAAGAAAGGGTACACAAGGTTTGACATTTTTAAAGTCTGCATCAGATGTGCAGAGCTAACTGCAGTATACCCACATTTGACCACACTGTGCGTTGACGGCGTTGAAGACAACATAAATGGTTTTGATGTCATCACCGCAGTTGCTGCTGTCACACGCACAGCAGGACGTCTTGATCTTGTACTTGTGATGCGTTCATCTGCATTAGAAATAACCACACACATCACACTTTCGTATCAATAGAATTATCATTAACTAACCAAAACCTATATTAGGGGTCTGCATCCTGCAGCTCTGGAGCCACATGTGGGTGGATCTCTGCTAGCCGCTTAAAAAAAAAAAAAAAAAAAAGAGTCCAAATTTATATATACTGTATGGATGTATTTGTATAGCTATTCTTTAAATGAATAAATGATTTAGGTTAAAAATGAATAATTGAATCTTCCAGAAATGTCAGAGTCCAAATTTGCAGGTTATCAGAAAAAGAGAGACAAAACTTAGATTTTTTTTTAATTTCCTAAAAATGTCCAAAAAGTGAGCATAAACTGTCCAAGAAAGGAAGAGGAAAAGCAGAAAATTACCATAAAATGTCTATAAAATTGTCCAAAATGTCAAAGAATTGAATTTTTTAAAAAAAAGGCAGAAAAGAATGTGCTGAATCTTAAAATGTTTTGCAGCTCCAGACACATTTTTGCTTATTATTTGGCCTAAAAAGGCTCTTTTGACAGGAAAGGTTGGTGACCCCTGACCTATACGTAAATATACGCTGATGTAACAGTTTGATGAATGTACCATAGAATCAAACAGAACTTTTTTTTCTTTCCCAGTTTCCTCCCCAGTCCCACACTAGTTTTTTGTTGAATTTACTAAGCTTTATTTTTTTAAAGTGGTGGCATGAAATCAACTGAATCCAGATTAGTTTTTTTGTTTTTTAAGTAGGCTATACAACTACATAACTGATGTCTCAACAGTCTTTAGTCTCTACAAGGCAATTAGAAAGCGCTGCCCAAAACAACATGCACTGAAATGACCATCAGTGGCAGTGCAGTTACAAGAACATTAAAAAAAAAAAAAATTTTTTATTAATGGCCGTCCGTGCAAGAGTGCTGACAAGTAGGGATGGGCGAATACTGATACCAGGCATCGGATTCGGGCCCATACCCAGCCTTATCTCAAGGTATCTGTACTCACGATGCCGGGCAGCATAAACCGGCCTCTTGTGGCCCATTTTTGATCAGGAACTAGAAATTATAAGAATTGAAAATTGCCTATAATTGCATATAATTTTGAGGAAAAACACTACATTAGGATTTACATACAGCAGGTCTTTCTTCAAAATTATCTGTCATTGTTTTTGGGGGGGAAATTTTATGTTGTCTATCAAAAGTACTAGTGGTATCAGTACTTAGTATCGGGGACTACATAAGAGTTGAGTAGTCCGGAAAAAAACACGGTATCAAACATCGCTATTGACAAGAGACCTTAGGCCTGACCTTGAATCATTTTGATGCGCAAGTCTGACCTTCCATTTATGACACTCGATGAGGTGACCAATATCAGCGAGAGCTTCTGCTCCACATTGATTGTAATCATTGCTAAAAAATTGGATAAAGATTGTTTGAGAAATGCTACACATGGAGTAATGGCTGCAACAGAAGCAAAGAGACTTAAACTGTTCATCAACCTATTTCTTTGTGAGAACAACAACAAACAACATGATTGCGAATGTGTGACTGATACTCACCAACCTCAAGTTGCACTTTGGTGTATTCACTTATCTTCCAAGTTTTATTAGAGCGACACCAATATGTCCCAGAGTCTGCTTTGCTCAAGTCACTGATGTGAACTGAAAAATGTTTTTTTCTTTCATTTACTCTCAATAATTTGGTTTTATCTGTCCGCCTCTCACAACTGTAAGGATTATCTCCTTTGCACAAGAATTGATCTTCCTTGTCATGGCTGCTTGGGTAGGGGCACTCAATTTGGACAGGTTGTCCAACATGTTTACGTATTACTCTTGCTTGCATGTCTTCCCAGTCTGAAAAGAAGAAATCCACATCAATGCTGCCCCTTTGGAACAAAAATGTACATTATACGGAACCAGGTGTGTTTAGAGCAGTGGTTCTTAATCTGAGTTAAGTAGTTCAGTAGTCAACTTGTTGTAATCCCTAACTATGTCGAGCAAAAAAACAAAACAAAAGAAAGTGGTCAGATGTATACGTATGTGCAATATGAATTCACATGTGCAACATGAATTCACATGTAAAACGATTATGGAATGGTATTCCACAGGGTTTAGTTCTTGGCATCTGCCGTTTTCATTGAATCTGCTCACCCCTGGATTCCATCTTTAAAAAAAAAACAGTGGTGGTTGTTTTAAAGTACTCTATAAATATAGAGTTGAGTCGAGTGATGGTCAGCGTCCTAACTGTATGACTTGCAATGCCAAGTTAAAGGTGCAATGTTGCAACATTGATGCAAATTGGAGTGTTAAAATGACCATATTTTTTCTCCCGGTGGCTCCTTTCGTTCGACTATCGAGCCGAAAGTTTGGCGACATGCAATGGGAGTTGTCAATGGAGATGACTCTGACCGAGGGAAAAATTTCTCCTACTTCCCCGGAGCACGATCAGAACACCGAGCAGGGGAAAAAAAAGAAGAAGAAGAAAAAAAAAAAGAACACCGAGCAGGAAAAGATAACACTGTCTTGTGTGACAAAAAAGGGCAAAACTGAAGTTGCACAAGCGTCGGCAGGAGGACGCGGATCAATATTGGAGCAGCTTTAATATTGGAGTCGGTAGAAAAACCTAAGAGGATGAAACGGGACCCACAGCTTGCTTTCTTCTTGCTAAAAAGGTAAGACCTCGTCACAAAATAAAAAAAATAAAAAAAATTATGATAAGCAATGCACAATAAAACTACCACTAACTAACGTCTCGGCACTCGGCTTCCATTCCGCTTTTCGCCAGAGGGGTCTCAAATCTGCAAAAACTTGGTAACTAACCCTAGTCCTCTAAAGGAACACTTCCTTAAGATGCACGGAGAATGGGGAACACAAAAACACAACACCTTCTGAATTTAAGGTGAAGAGTGGACAAAAAGGCTACTCTCCCTCATTTTGTTCACCAGTAAACCATATACCTGCGTCTTGAATTTTGAATTATTTTTTTATTTTATTTATTATTATTTATTTATTTATTTTATGAAAAAGTGTTTGGTGAATGTGCATCGGAATCTTGTGGGGTTTTGTACCTCCAACAAGGTTAAGAACCACTGATTTAGAGCCCTGGCCATAAAGGCTATAGCAAGTGAAAATGGAAGAAAGTTTCAAGTTGGTCTGAAACTATAAAAGACAAGATTCTACATGACTTTGGGTTGAATTTGTGACTTTTTAAATCCAGAAGAAGAAGAAGAAGAAGAAAATCAGAGATCACTGATAGAGACCCACTCTGTTGTAGTTCATTACAAAGGTTTGTAATCATGTTGAAGTCAAGGTTCATCAATCTGGGTGGAAGATGGCCTCCAAGTTCCCACTTTAGCCAACTATAAATCATCCGCCGGACCTTATGAAAAAATTTAGCTTGCCCCGACCAGCCAAATCAGATTATTCTTCCACCTTATTAAGGACTATCAACGCTCCTCTTGTTTGCCACATTTAAAAAGGAATGAAAGCAACCGCGGTGAATCAAGTCGGCTGTGTTATTATGTGTTAGTTATTATTATTATTTTTAATGTTTCACTTTGGGCCTGTTGTGGACTCGTGCCAGACTTGCATTGGGCATGACAATAGAGACCCTGGTGTATAATCCCTGAACATTTCCAAGGACCTCTATTTCTATGCCTTTCTGTGACTCTCCCAGTCTCTCTTTGCATCCCAATGTGAAATGTTGTATGCGCAGAGCTGGAGCTTATCCTAGTTGATGTTCGGCAAGAAGGACTTTCACACCATCACCGAGTGGGAACTAAAAACACCTGCACTGAAGTCAGACAAGTGAAGCGCTACATCATTGACTATTCTTAAACACAGCATGTTCATTGGTGTGATTTTGTGTTTGAAGTCAAAAGTTTTTCCTCTACAGTCTGACCAAATCATGTTGTTTTCATGATGCTTTAAATTGTTCAACTGTACTCACATTTCTGATCGCCAATCGCCCGAGAACCACTTTTGCATCCTGTCACTGCCAATAAAAGCACTATGGCTGAGAAAACATAATTTAATCATGTTTAATATTTAAATTACATTGCAAATATAGACATTTGACTTTATCAACAAAACCATCTTCATTAAATAACAATAAATTAAAAACAATATTACCTGTCATGGAGACATAAACTTTTAAAGCTATTGCCATTCCTTTTACGATTTAGTTGATATATTTTTTGAATCAATAAATAGCTACTTATTCTGTCATATGTGACACTACATATACTGTATACGGTTTATATCCTCTATTGTCATCACGGTGTTTGGAAACATTTGCAACTTTTCTTTTAAGCACCTGACTTCAAACATTTGCATGTTACTTTAAAATGAGGATGTGACTACTGCTGTGAATCAGAAGTTGAGACAGAAACTAAAAGAAAAAAAGCAAAAGGATAACAGGGGAAACACTTTATTTCATTCTAAATAAAACAATGTTATTGCTTGCTAATACAATCGTAGCTGTTATGATGAGACGCCATCAGACTGGTAATGTGTACAGTGTTTAGACATTGCTGTACACTGCTGAGTCATCTGTAAGCATAATGGCGGAGTATGTCACATTTGTAGGCTCATTAGAGACCTCGTTGCCGTCCATGTGGCGGTGGTGGCTGACAGTGGAATAGTGGAGATTGTCTGGGGGAATGAAGGAGTCACCAGATCTGCTGGTATGCTGGCTCTGGGCAGCAGATGAGGGAAGGGCACCAGATAATTTGACCTTTTCTTTGGAAACCATTGAATAGGGTGGGGTTTTGTCCTTTTCTTCTCCTGCAAAAAAACAAACAAACACATTCACCTCAATTCAAACTGTACTTATTGTGAAATGTGATCTCTTACTATAGTGTTAGGCATGAAAATGGGGATTATGTATCTACGAAATTGTAAATTCATTTACATATATATATTTACAGAGTGTTGCTGTAGTTTGTGGGACTGTAGAGCTGGTGAGTACCGATACCAGGAATCGGTATGATGGCCATATTTCAAGGTATCAGGTACTCGCATCGGCAGCCGATACCTGAATTTCATACAAATCTATGGAACAGTACTATATAGGTCTTCCTTTAAAATGATCTGTCATTTCTTTAATAGAAATGTCATGTATCAAAATTACTATAGTGGTATCGGTACTTAGTAGCATATCGGTGACAATTCAAGAGTTGAGTACTGGTGTTGGTCTAAAAAAACGTGGTATCGAGCATCCCCGAGGTGGGCAAACTTGGTACTCGAGGGCTGGAGTCCTGCAGGTTTTGGATGTTTCCCTGCTCCACCAGGATCGTTATCGTGCTTATGAGAACTTGCTAATGAGCTTCCAGTGTGTTGGAGAAGGGAAACATTAAAAACCTCCAGGACACCGGCCCTTGAGGACCGATCTTAACCTCCTCTGGCCATTTTTCAAAACACTGTTTTGGCCAAGCTTTCAATACTGATCAGGGTCTTAGACTCAAGTTGAAAAACTCATCATTTTTGCTTTAAACACATTCTCAATCACCTGACACATTTTTCACACTGTGACACAATTGTGTTGCAAAAATCTATACTCTGTGATTAGCAAGTGTACATGAACACTTAATGAGTATGTGTTTGTGTAATGCTCTCAATGTACTGATACATTTGTGTTCAAAATACTCAGAGCCGTCAGTGATGGTGTTGTGGTACATTCGTCTGACTTAGCACTTTCACTGATGATGATGATTACTATACTGCAAAACAATACCACCATACCTGCTAGCCAAAAAGAATGAGCAACTAAGTCATCAAGATGAGTCAAATCACATTAGTTCCATTTCAGCATTTAAAAGAACAGCTAGTGTGAATGGACTCTCTGTATTATTCATACCAGAATGTGTGCCAATCTTCCCCTTTTTCTGTCTGAAGTATATGAGAAGGACTATTGCTAGTGCTAGTGTGAGTACTCCGAGGCTTACTCCGATGTACAATGGCTTCACTGCAAAGAAAGACAAAATCAGTTCTCGGAATGCTGTGTGGTTAACATACATCACTTACATGTTTGATGGCCAACTAGTAACAACTTACTAGTACTTGAATGAACTTGCTTTGGTAAGGTTGTTGTTGGCTTGGGTGCTGGTGTTGTTGCTAAAACCAAAAAATACAGGAAAGAAAATGAGAAACAAGCACAAAGAAGCCCCACTAAAGTTTGTTTGTTTTTATTTTGACCATCTCTATAGTTATCAATCTCTTTTTTTCCCCTCCTTTCTTTAATGACTCTGACACATGAAATGACAATTAGAGACAAACGGTATTGTGGGTGGGAAATGGAACTAAGATCTTCATTTACTCTATGAGCTTCATTTTCACACCCAGTGCAAGTCGGGCGCAAAGCGCGGTCTTAATCTGTGCAGGGATGGGTGCATTCAAAAGAGGGCAATTTGACCCTTTTGTGGGCGTGGACACAGCCAACTCGTTTTGTCACTCCGCCACCAAAATGGGATGTCCGTCATTGAGGGATTGACAATTACATTGACGGACAAAAACCCACTTCCGTCAATGCTAAGTTGACGGACCTTCCATCAATATTGACAGAATTTCCACCTCCGTACACAAGTCCATATATTTTAAAACATTCAAAGAAGAGCAAGTACAACTGTCATTCTAAACATGTTAAAATCAATACTTAGCAAAAAAACAAACAAACATTGAAATATAAAATTAGCTGTCCAGATCTTTAAAACGGTCCTACTTTGTTTATAATTCCTTTTAAATTGTTTTAAGTCAATGCACATTTTTATCCATCCATGCATCAATCTAATTTCTGAACCGCTTATCCTCATGCTGGAGCCTATTACCTGTATTTTCCAAAGCAAGCCTGCTTCCCCAAATTGACATCATAGGAGAGAGTCTTGTTTGCTTTTATGGCATCACACGAGTGGGCTATAACCTAATTGATCATATTACTATATGGTCACAGTTTTTCTCCATAGGTTTGGCACATTTCTTGAAACTGAGATGACATTTTCAAAAAATACCATGGACAAATCCCAAAACCACCTTTCAATTAGTGTCAACTGAATGTGATTCGTCATTGCTTTCATCAAATTGTCAATGTCTAAGTACATGTCTAAATTGCCTCTGTAGATTTGCGCAAATGGTTGTGTACATTTCGCCTACAGGTAGCACAATGTGCAATGTGCATTTGGCACATTTTCCAAATTAATGGATCTTGCTCATTGAACTGGATTTGTTTTTTTTTTCAGTCTAATGGTTGTCTTTTCCAAAGCATGTTAGCAAGGATTTCAGTGTCAAGTCTCAAAATGCAAAATCATCTGTTCAATTGTCAAAAATTCGTCATGCATATCACAGGAGATCAGTGTAGAGGATGGTTGAGACATTCACGCCGTTTTTTTCCCCTCGCTGCATTGCGAGGGAAAATATCGGCTGCGACGTGGATGAAAACCTTTGGCCAAACAGAGAGCAGCGTATGGATGGTCAAGAGGATGAGGGGGAAGGTGACGATAGTGACTACACAGTAAATTCTGTAGAGTAAATTTGTCTCTATTTAGAGTAAATTTGACTCAATTTTGAGTGGGACCAAATAGACTCTGTTTTAGAGTAATATTTACACTTGGAAGGGAGTAAAATAAATAATTGAAAAATAAAATAAAAGTCACTCAGGGGTCGATGAACCTTCAGGTTAGGAGACGGCCGCAGTACCACCTGAGCTACACCACTTCTACTGTTTGCTTAGCTCCAAGATGTTTTTGGTCTCGGAGTTATAAAGATTCCAGCTGACACAAGCACTATACTTACTACAGTAACACACAGCAGGAGATCTGTTGCTCAGGGCGTCGATTGGCTGTCTCCCAAGCTGAATGTCGTGAGTTCTTTCCTCAACCCTTGAGTGACTTTTACTTCTTTATTTTTCACTTCTTTATTTTACACTCTTCAAAGTGTAAATATTACTCTAAAAAAGAGTCCATTTGGTCCCACTCTAAATAGAGTCAAATTTACTCTACAAAATTTACTGTGTAGTGAAAGTGTTAATTTTAGTTATTATAGTTTATTATTATTTATTTATTTTTATTTATTTTTCATGAATATACAGATTTCAACTTACACTTTCTTTTGTTGCACTCTAATTTGTAAGTAACTTTGTGTGAAAAAAAAGTGTTGCAATTTCCTTGACTGTGAGTGGAGTATGTCAAGCCGCAAACTTTGAAAACTGCTCTTTTAAACCCCTCCCAGTTTTATATGTAATTGTATTATGTTAGCTGCACCTCTGCTGTTGTGACAAAACAACAAATGATTTTAAGTGGTAGTGCTCACAGAATGCCAAAGGGACGATGCATTTTGGGGGCACTGACTACTTGTATGACATAGAAATTTGATATTGACACGTAGGTTAGATGTTTTGGGAGAGATATGAGCTTTTGCAGAGGATCCATGGTGTTGTGCAAAATCATGCAAGTTACTTTTGGCAAAAGCACTAAGTGAATGCAGATGAGCCAAAGCAATTGAGAAGGACCTTTGCAGTTGTGACAGTATTGACTCTTTGTTTGGGAAAGGAACTTGGAGTGAAGCATGTGAGACAAGGTTTGGGATAGATATGATATGATAGATATAATAATTGAGAGTGTGTTATTCTCAAGAAATTATGCAAACTATATATTTAGGCTGAAACTATAAAATACATACATAAATAAATAATTATAATAAAAGTATCTGTACACATGGTAGTGAGCCCCTGATGAGGGAGTCCTTGGAAAATGTTCTACTATGTAATGGGTTCCCGGACCAAAAAAGATGGTATGGTATAGAAGTACTTAATAAAGAGGATGTTAGTGTAGAGTTCTTTATCCGCTCACCTTCTCTGACGGCGAGTAAAACTTTTTGGTATACATCTGGACCATTTCTTTCCCATACACACCAGTAGGTACCAGCATCCTTCTTCGTCAGGTGAAATATTGTAACATAGAATTTGTTTCTTGCATCCATTATGTTGTATTTGTCATTTGAATACGTTTTCCCCCTGCTTTTTATCAGGACGTCGTTATCATATCTACAGTCTCTCTTGCAGAAGTATTTGACATGATCTAAATAGTAGTCATCAGAGCATGTTATTGTAATTTTCTCCCCAGATACTCCTGTCACTTTAATCTCCTTGTTTGCGCTCCCTACAGCAAACAGAGAAGAAACAACTTTTGATTTATTTTGTTACTTTTATTTGGATGGGTGACAAAAGTACAGAAAATCCCCCCCAAAAAATTCTTACCTTGTATAATAAATGCCATAACAAGGAAAAGTATCTCCATGCTGTCATAGGCTCTCTTTTACTTTTGGTCTCTTATCCTGCTATTTAAAATGTTGTTTGCTGTGCTTGCTTGGTTCCTCTTTGTTATTACTGCACTTCCTCTGTTAACATCTGTCAGAAAACCATGAGAACGACATGGGCTGTCTTTTCACATGTGAAAATACTGGCATATCCTGATTTACGTTCAGGCGCAAGGCAATTTGACAGACTGCATTGCGCCATGCTGGGCATTTTGGCGTGGTGAGGGTGTGCCCTTGAACATAGGTTCAGCAGAAAGTCAGACTAAAGTTACGTCTGCTCAAACCACGTCTAAATAGTGGCATAGCTGGCATAACACGATTTTGGTGAATTTGGTCAGGGATCAGGGCACAGGCAGACAGATTTTGAGCCTTGCGGGCATGTGTGGTGTTGTCATCATATTTAGTCCAAGGGTGGACAATTTCCAGTTGTGCTTTTTTTTTTAATACCTAAATATCTCTAGATTATGTTTAGCGATTATAGACCTCTCAGCTTTTTTTTAGTGTTTATCAGTGATAATTTATCACATCCCGAAAGTTACGGTGAACAACCCACTTGTGAAAACCACATTTTTGACGTTGGCGCATTTCCCTTGCTGGGTGATATGGCTGGAATATAAAATCTTGATTCTTTCAGTCATTCAGGAAGATTACAATTTTAATCGATGTTAATGTAATAAACCCAACAAATGTTTATTTAAAGGTTTTATTCATTAAAAAATTATTCATGTGAAAAATGTTCAGACAGCAATAATGTATACTGATTCTAAATGATTTTTAACATAAACTTAACTTTCATAGTTTGTGCTTAATTGCCACAATTAAGTAGTTGGTGGCTATTGTAAACATGTCTTGTAAACCACCCATCCAGCATTCTGCCACTTGTTCAAAATTACAACTCACAATAACATCTGGATGTAACAGAACCTAAGAGCAACAGCTTTTAATAATCAATATATATATTAGGGGTGTTAGAAAAAAATCTATTCGGCAATATATCGTGATATTATAGCACGCAATTTTCAAATCGATTCAATATGCGGCTGAATCGATTTTTAAACATACATTTTTTATGGGAATATTCAACAAAAGGTCTTACTTAGGGGTAGGATTTACACATTAAGCATGGCAGAATGTTATATTAATGGAACTTTAAGCCTTAATATTTTATTTCAGTGTTGTTCAAACATGAAACAGACTGCAACCTGAATTTCCAGATAAATACATTTCCAGACAAATCTTACAGTGTACATGTACAAGTTTACTGATAAGTATTTTCTAAATTTGAGTTTTTAAAAAATTGCAATAATCAATTTTTAGATTTGTATCGGGATTAATTGGCATTGAATCGTGACCTATGAATCCTGATACGAATCAAATCACCAGGTACTAGGCACCCCCCATATATATATATATATATATATAAAATCGGGCACACTACTGTATGTGTTGCTGCTTCACACAGCAGACACTGTAAAGGGCACAGAAGATTCAGTCAGACACACAGTAATGACTCCTTAAAAACAAATGGGTGACTCAGTTATTTATTCACATTGAACTCACAGCTGAATCAGTGTAATAACTATCCAAAAGCGAACATGGTATTTCGTCAGAGTACCACCTGGTGGATTTGTTAGGGTACTGCTCTGTTTGACCTCTATGCAAAAAATTGCCACTGTGCTGCTTCACTACTCTTAATTTCTTTGCACTTAATATTATATAAATTCAAATAATTGCAGTGAATGTCTTAAAAGGAGTGTTGATCACAATTAGTATAGGTGTTTCATATTGAAAATAAAACCCACAAAACTCCCAAACAGTCAACATTTTCCAGATCTGGTCGGCTGAGTGGAAGATGCGGCAAACAAGAAAGTTCTGCATTGCTCTATGGGCCACCACCTGATTGAACACGGTGCAACCTTACTGTTGAACTTCCCTCAACCTGTGTACAAGTAAGAGACATCTTAGAGTAAGCGTGTAAAAATGAGCAATATGTTGTTGTATTGTTTTGTTTCTGAGTCACACTCACATCCACTTTGTTTGCACCTGGTCTGTCCTGAGCTGAAACAATCAAGTGGCAAGTGTGATTATGGGTGGGATGCTGTTTTGTTAAACTTGTTTGTGTGTCTCACCTGCACCACTTCTCCAATTTCCATAGAATATCAGCGGGATGGCCGCACAAACCAGAAGAGCCAGGCTAACGGACACAATGATGACCACAGTGGTGTCTGTGAACATTACAGAGGTCAGCAATGATACTGAATGACAAAAAAGTACAAATATAATCTTCAATAATTTACAATGTAATTTCAATCAGTGGATTTTATCTTATCTTATCTTATCTTCAGCATTGATTTTGCTGTGAATATGTATTTAAAAGATGGTACACTCATGAAATAAAAACATAAAATTAATTCTCAGAAGTTTTATTGCTGCATCCAATCTTATTTTAGTGACCATTTTGACCTTCTTCAGTTACTAGTGAGAGACATGATGCTGTTGAATGAATTGTAGATAATCTATTCATTTTTGACCGCGTATTCCTGCTCCAGCTGAAATGGGGAAATGAGGGATGGGGTACACAGAGCTACACAAACAGACAACAGTTTACCTTACATTAACACACGGGCAATTCACATGTTCAGTTTATTTAACATGCATGTTTTTGGAATTTGTTGTACACTCACATAAAAACTTTGTGTTCACTAAGAGTGAGTAATTTAGAGTAAATCACATTTGTTTTCCATCCATCATACTAGATTGATTCATAGATTGGTACCAAATATCCAAGTCTTACCTAAAAAAATTAAAAAATAAATAAATCCATTATAATATGTACATTATTGTAAGAGGAACTTATAGTCGGAACCTGAGAGTTTGGTTGTTGCTCTCTGCTCAGTCTGCTCCTCCGTGGTGGGCTTTACCGATGCTGGAGGCAATGGCACAGTCACAGTACTGGATGGAATGTTTTCTGTAAGTGTCTGCAGGCTTACAGAGGGAGGAGGTCCAGGAGGAAGTGCTGACACTTGAAGGCAACAAACATATGCACAGTATTTCACTTCATGTGCTTGTTGTTTTACATAATTTAAGGAGGGGGGAGGAGGGTCACGTGGCTTTATTTAACACTTCCATGTAACATTTAACAAGTGATATCTAGTTTATTTGGAACAATCAGAAAGAGTCTTGGATTTAGTCATTTGAGGATATTCAGTTATAGTAGTAATAGTGTTGTCTAGAATAGTGCAAGTCAATGGTACCACTGTGTAAATAAAGCACAAGTAGCTTGCGGCTGCTTTCATTTTTTCAGAGTAGCTCTCATTGA
This sequence comes from Vanacampus margaritifer, assembly GCF_051991255.1. Lineage (NCBI taxonomy): Eukaryota > Metazoa > Chordata > Actinopteri > Syngnathiformes > Syngnathidae > Vanacampus > Vanacampus margaritifer. The sequence continues at coordinate 16,516,634 of NC_135438.1, forward strand.
TGAAAACGCTGGGAGAATACCAGTATAAATATAATAAGACAACTCGTGTTCACATGCTTTGTAAAAACAGCTGTTATAAAAGAAAACATGCAACAAGCTCATCTCCTGGTAGTCAGCTAGCTGCTCAAGCACTATTAAACTACACACAACCATATTTTCATTATTTATATATTTAATACTGAAAGTACATCTCACTGAGGGATCTCATAATATCATATGTTTTTATAGTTTATCATTCCAGAATAGATTTAAATAAATCTGAAAAGAAATTACTTCAAAAATGTCTATACTGCCAATTGAATGATTTCATAATATTTGTATAAACAAAACTAATTTATGCCATTTGTGACAAAAATGTTAGATCAAATTCAGGACTCACCTGAGAAGCAGCAAAACAGGATAAAATGAAGAATGTCCATCCTTTATCAAACGATAAAACGAGACCAATAACTCTAGTGCTTCACCTTCGTCTCTTGCTACCATAAAACATGAGCGCCTTAAAGATAAACTACAAACATTTCATTGTGATTTGTATTTAATGGCATTTAAGAGAGCATAATATACAGTCAGATTGCCACTCCCAAATCTGTTGCAGACAAACTTCCAGCCTCAACATGAGTTTTTGGAGCTATTTTTTTTTTTTTTTTTTGCAGAATGATGTGTGCCTTGGTGCATCATCAACCCAAGAGGCTGGGAGGCTTGAAACGGCCGTCCGGTGACTGTGTCACGGGTCTCTGTAGTTATTCTTAGATAACATTGGCACGTACATATTCCTTGTGACTATTGATAGATATTATAACATTTTTAATTCTTCATTTCATATATTAACCATTGTTACACATTATTAACATTTTAATTCTTTATAGTAACCTTGTCGAAATGTTTTGTGTCCTGTGCAGAGCAGGTGGTGTTGATTTCGGTATAATCTGACTTTAAGCTGGGACATACTATTTAGTCTAAAAAGTTCCTTCTCAGCGTTTTGTGCGAAAACACATTTGGTCCCTGAGAACAGAATCTGTTTCGAGCACGCACTCCTGACTCTGTTTTCGTTACTGCTCATGGAAAAGTACCCAGAGATATGTTTTGTCTACAAATGAAAGAGAGGAGGTCTTTTAACTATAAGAAGCCATTGTACACGTGGAAGAGCTACATTGGACGCTCTGAATCCCACCTGTTTAAGTGATGAATTAGAGGCTGTTAAATGTCCAGAGATCTCTGTTAGATTAAAAAATCATTTTTGCAAAGGTGTTTTTTCTTACATTAAATCTGTCTTCAAATTTTGGAACACGCAAAGAGGACAAATACTTTTAATCCTCTTTCACTATCCAAATAAAGTCACTTTCAGAAATATTTTATCATGCATGTCCAACAGGCGACAGCTTTTATTGGTCACGTTACTACTAGTGGTTCACGTTGTTGACTAGTTTAAGTGTAGAGCACGGTAAACAGAACAGAACCTTGTACTGGAAAGCCTGTAAAACTTATATTATAATTAATTATGGGATCATAATTCTCAGGAAGAGCGTTCTTGTAAACGTTCTTAAGAATACCGCACATGGAGAGTTTCACGAGATCGCGTTCTGCTGTCTTCATATTGAGAAATGGCCACAGTGCCATAGTATGGAGGTAAATATGGTGCAAAACTAACTTGTAAAAAAAAGTCTAAATTTGTATCTGTAAAAGTCATGATTTGTACCTGTAAAAAAAATGTGTACCTGTAAAAAAAAAAAAAAGGTATCTGTAATAAAAATTTGTACCCGTAAAAAAATTTTTTGTATCTGTAATAAAAATTTGTACCTGTGTAAAAAAAAATTGTATCTGTAAAAACAAATTTGTACCTGTAAAAGTCATGATTTGTACCTGTACTGAAAGTGTAAATTTGTATCGGTAAAAGTTGTGATTTGTACTTGTAGAAATGACAATTTGTAGTCAAAGAAGTCGCCACTAGGAGTCACAAGTGTTTTTTCTGCTGCTTTCCAGTGACGTGAGTTTTGCACCAAATATACCGCTACAAATGTAGCAAACTGATTTGTACTTGTAGAGCGCTGTGATTTGTACTCGTAAAGAAGAGGGTGGGCTCTGGAGGATTTGGGCGGGCTAAAGCTCAACCTCACTGGTTGAGCGAACGACAGTGGGTTGAACTCAAATGACGCCGAGTAGCTACCGGCCCACACCAGTTTACGCGTCATTTTGGAAGAAGAGGACGTCCCGGCGTGAAAATTTCAACATGGTTTAATATACAAACACTGTGTGGAACAGCTTAAACGTTGGTTGACATGCAGAGCACTCCAAGTGGGCAGAAAGAAAGAAGTTTTAGTATGAAGGTAAGATTTACTGTACGAACATAGCTCGTAATCCGGTGCTAGCTAGCTAGCTCATCTCATGTTGTTGTCACGAAAACTGAACACATTGAAGTCACGATTTTTATTTCAAGATTTGAAGCCTACCAGTGTAATTTAAAATTTAGGTACAATTTTTTTTTTACACATACACATTTTTTTTTTTTTACAGGTACAAATTTTTATTACAGATACAATTTTTTTTTTTACAGGTACACATTTTTTTACAGGTACAAATCACGACTTTTACAGATACAAATTTTGACTTTTTTTACAAGTTAGTTTTGCACCATATTTACCTCCATACCTAAGGGCTCATCTTGCGAACGTCACGTGAGTGGCCAAACCCAGAAAACAGGTGAGCCATAACAGTCATTACCTAAACCCTTAAGCATTGTGTAGGTGACCATCCAGATAAATTTTGAAATGGGGAAATCTTTACCTGCCAGACGAGCCCTCGGCTGTCCACGTGTGCACAATCTCGATCGCTCCAACGGCTGCAACCATGTTTGTTCCACTTGCCGTCAAAAGCAATCTCGAGGATGGTATTGATGTTCAATATGTTCAACTAGTGAGCTCAATGTGTATACCAGAAAGAACAACGTGTCTAGGTGTGTGCATTTGTGCGTAGGTGTGTGCATTTGTGCGTCTGTCCTTGCGGTCAGCAAAAAGTAGGATCTCCCCTGAGTCCCCTCAGTCCCCTGTCTCACCCTCTGATTGATTTATCACCTGTGCTGACAAACCACACCCATACCACATGACAAACATCCCATTTAGAAATCACCAATCAATTCACCAGAAAATACTTAATCTATACATATATTAAGTGCGTGCCACAAAGATGGCACCTACACATTGTAATGTAATTTTCAGTCGACAGCAGGTGGCAAATGGCCGCCCCCAGACATGGATACAAATGGGTGGATTTGCTGTTTTATTTATATTCCACAAACACAATATTAAACAGAATGCTATGGAGCCCCTCTGGTGCCAGGGTATGATTTTCTTTCTTTTTTGTGTGCTAATCTGTACCAACAGTTAAGTAATCTGTACCCACAATTTACTAATCTGTACTCACAGTTTACTAATCTGTTCCCATAGTTTACTCATCTGTACCCACAGTTCAGTAATCTGTTCCCACAGTTTAGCAATCTGTACCCACAGTTTACTAATCTGTTCCCACTGTTTAGCAATCTGTTCCCATAGTTTACTAATCTGTAAATAGACAAATTTGATTTTCGGCCGGTGCCGAATCACCTGTATAGCTTGCCAGGCTAAGAAAAAGTACCAGAAGTCTAGTTAGCGTAACATTCTGTCAACTAGTGACGACTGCTAATATGTCAAAATCTTTTAAACAATGTGCATACCATTGCTGAATTGTCATAAGTAATGCTGTATATTTAATATTAACTTAGTTAAACCCATCTTGAATACGTTATGAATCAAGAGTGTTTTCACTTTTCAGTATTAGAAGTGCATAGTTTTTACTATTTTCTTTGTTCACTGGGGTGAAGCCCCATTATTAAACAACTGTGCAGATGTTTGTCTTATATTTTAAGTCAAGTGTCAAACTCAAGGCCCAGCTCGCCAGCCACATCATTTTGTGGCCCGCAAAAATAAAAATATGTGCATCGACTTCATGTTTCATGGTGAAATACCAAAATTGCAAATTTTCTTAATTTACAAAAACATTCATACTGCAAACATTTTTTTTTGTATTACCAATACTTTTAAAATAAATTTAACAATAGTTCAACAAACACTTTTTACTGGCCTCTAACTACAAAACTATTTATATGTTGTGTATATGTAATGAGGCGATCATACTGTACATTTATTTGGGTTCACAGTCATAATGACCCTCTGAAATGTGGTCCGCGACAAAAATGAGTTTGACACCTGTTATAAGGCACCTTGTTTGAGGCCATGCATGTTTATTTTTGACTACATTGCAATGGCTTAAAGTTCTCACATTTCAGTCCAAAATCTCACCATACAGTTCATTTGTCTAGTCAACAGCTCAGTAAACACATCAAAAGCAATCAAATCCTCTCTTTTTTTATTATTGCAAATCCTCGCACTTTTTATTGCTGTAAACACAAATCCTTAGCTCCAGTCGCCTTATACATAAATATTTCAGCAAAATATAATATTTCATAAATTTGAACACTAAACAATATTGGCTATATTTACAATCTAGACTGTAATATCTTACAGTTTCCAATAAGGCATTTACAATATAGGTGACTGGGTATTACATCCCATACAGTCCGTATGGTGTGACAACTGTACACAAAATTGTCTCCCACATAGTGATATACAAAATTTTTAATACAATTGTCATCCTAAGGGAGGGGTGGGGTTTGTTGTAGGGTTGCTCGAGTCCAATTTGGCTTGTTTACGACCGAGGCAGAACCTGGGCGATGGTGTCCCGAGCGCTTTGACTGAGCCGCTCGGGAAACTTGACCTCATATTCCACAATCAGGTCACCTCGACGATCGGGGCGCTTAGGATACGGCAGCCCCTCACCGCTGATGCGTCTCTTCATCCCGGGCTGGACCACATCCGTTGATGTCACTGTGACGACTCGGCCTTCCAATGTAGGTGGGTTGACTGTGCAGCCACATAAGGCCTGAGGACAGAAGGAAAATCCAAGTGAGTTACACATGTCAAGAAGGTGGAAAAAATCCTTATTTGGGTATTAAAAAGGTGTATTGATACTGAACTTACATCTCTGAGTGATATCCTGGCTGTGTAAACAATGTCGGAGTTGTCACGCTTGAACACAGGATGCGGTTTGTCCTTTAGCACAAAAACCACATCAGCTGGAATGTTTGTTGGGGTTTCATCCCCCTCTTTAGGAAAAGTGATTTTAGTGCCTTCCTTCCATCCCTTCTTTATCTGCACCTCCAGGATCTTATCTTCTCTCCTCAGCGTTCGCCCGTCAGGATTGACCCTTTTGCGTGAGATCTTCATTTTCTTTGTGCAACCAGACAGCACTTCTTCCAAGGTCACCCGCAGCTCATGCACCACAGGGGGGTCTTGTTGTTTCTTCACAACACTACTGTGACCGCCAAACCCTCCCATACCAGAGCTGAAGGAGTGGGGGAAGCCACCGCCGCCACCCATTCCAAAGCGGGCAAAAGTGTCATCAGTGTCCATATGCTCATCCATGCCGCCATTGCGCCCACCAAAGAATTGCTCAAAAGGATTTCGTCCGCCGAAAAACTCTGAAAAGATGACATGTGGGTCACCTTGGAAGGTGTAGCTGAAGTTGCCCGGAGCGCCGCCTCCACCGGGGGCGCCACCTCCTTTCAGACCTGAATGACAGAGAAAAAATAAATATGGTTAACATGCTGATTGCAGGCACAATATCTAAATCACAAGACCGATACAAAAAACATTTTATACAGCAAAAATATTTGTTTTGCCATGCTAAAAATACACATGAATTGCCCGTTGTATTCCAGAGTTACATAAAGTAGTGACAGTCAAGTATCATCTCTCAATTTGAAGAAAACAAATTAGTCTGATGACATATTTGTGTGTGTCAATTAGAGTTAAAAGTTTTCAAATATTTTGCTTTGCAAAAGAACAAACAAGTGGAAAAAAAATATTTTTAAGGTTTAAATGTCCTCAAACTTAAGTCCACTGTGTAAAGACCCGACCCTGGCATACATTGACCCTGATCAACACCGTTTTTATGACACACAAGTCACACTTATTTTCTTAGTTTGGCCGGTCCTGCCACTTATACTCAGGAGTCACTTGCATATATTAAAATTAGAGCTCCAACTGGCAACTAAAATCCTCACTCCCCAACTTTGCTGACTGTTTTGGCAGTTAAATACTTTTGGTGCATCACCGCCGGTGTCCAGAAGGTGGCACTAAAAGCATCCACAAGCCACCAAAATAAAGTAGAAGGGGAACAAATTGAAGAAAAAGAAGAGAAAATGGGAGAAAAATAAGATGAAATGGAAGAAGAAGAAGAAGAAATAAAAGACGAATGAAAAAAATGAAAAAAGTAACAGTAGTCATTCATGCATTAACATGCTCAAGAAAGTGGTGTTGATGCACAAAACTATTTGCTGTTCTTGGTCTTGGTTTTAAAATTACCCCCCCCCCCCCCTCTTTACAGTTGTACAGGCGGGGCAAATAAAGGTTGCTAACATGTCAATAAATCACTGCTTTTGCAACGTATAAATGGGCATCAATGTTCAGCACCATTCCCTTGCACTGGGCTAGTTTTCTTGTCATAAGGACAACTATGCTAAAATGATTCCATTCATGTTGACTATTAAAGTTGCTTGTTGCTTATTTGAAAAATAGTTCTTAGAGGGGTCGGTACATTTGCTAATTGATTTTTTACCAACACTGCTTTTGTAAACTACCTCGCCTGTTCGCAGCCATTTTGTTGGTGCTTTGAAGTTTGAACTATGGAAGTTGATACAAAAGAATGATGAAAAAATGGCCCTGCCAAATAAACTCAAATTAAATATTGAATAGTCCTATAGTAAGGATTTGCCTATGATTGAGTCAGTTAAGACTTCAATAGTCAAAGAGCAATAGATTAGAGGTTCAAATTTCAGCGAGACATTTGGTTGTTGTTTTTTTTTATTATTATTATTTTAAAAATGAGAGTAAATTACTCATTAAAATGTGTATATGACAGGTAAGAGAAATGGTGTTATATTTCACATTGGGACAAAGTTAGACCTAGTCCACTAGGGACCTTGGCGCTGTGTATGTCGTTGCCATGGTAACATTACATTGGCCGGCGAACACGTTTCTCCAGTCATAAATTCATAACATTAATATCCATAATAATTACTGTACTGACGTACTCTGATATGTGTATTTGTGGCCCACATTCCAAATGGATCTCTCTACTATATTTGCTACCCCGATTCCCAAGTACAGTATTATAAAACAGCATGACGCTTGACTTAAATTAGGAAGACGCGTCACTTCTACATGTCGTCGCGTATCTGCACCTTATTTGCATCTATTCGCTAGTTCGTCAAATTGTGACGACACAAGTAAAGATTACCATCAGTTGCTGCTTTAAAAGGCTCGATGACTTTGGTTTCCGGGCCCAGCCAAAAGTTTGACGGCCAAGCTTAAATCGACGAAGTCTGTGTACTGCAAACGTCAAAAGTGGACCAAAAGCCTCGCTACTTCAAATCTACATTTAAATGAAAGCAAGTTTACCTTCTTCCCCAAAGCGGTCGTAAATGTCCTTTTTCTTTGGATCGCTCAGGACATCGTAAGCTTCGGCGATTTCCTTGAATTTATCCTCAGCTCCCGGCGATTTGTTCTTGTCCGGGTGGTAGCGCAGAGCTTGCTTACGATAAGCTTTCTTTATGTCCTCTTCAGAGGCGTCTTTTTTAATTCCCAAAATGTCGTAGTAGTCTTTCCCCATCCTGCCCGCCCGGCCCGCAGCCAGTCAGTCCGTCCGTCGTCTACTCTGAATGCAAAACGGTCGGAAGAGCCTAGAGTTCCCGTTCCAATGTCCCGTTTCAAATCTGCGACACGCCCGAGACGCTGTCAATATAAACCGTATGGAAACTTCCAGAGATTTCCATAACAAGCCAGTACATTCTACACTGTTGGCGTGTCTGGCGACTGAAATAAGCCACGCCCCTCACGTCACCCCCATGATGCCTTCAAGTACAGTCAGAAAAATACTAGTACAGTAAAGCACCATCCCCTTTTCGGTCTCTCCATAAAATAAACTATATTTAAAGTAGTGTGTGCTAGTTCTTATTGCACAGCCAACATAGAACACTGAATAAACAATGTAATACATTAACACATACGCAACACTCTAAACCGGTTGTTCTGTCTCAACCAAATGCAAAGTGCTGAGTTTAACATTTTGTTCAGTAGGGTGTGGCCCAGATTTTTGCACACTAGTGAGGTATGTAAATAGTCGTTACTCAAGATAGGGAGCGAGAAAGTCTGGTTACCGCTCGATCTTTTGATACAGAGCAATAAATCAAATTATGAGATGGTTTCATTGCCCCCCCCCCCCAAAAAAAGACAACATTTCACACATTTCGCCATTATAAAGTACATTTCTGAGCACATTGTACATGTTTAATTTGACAAAGACCTCAAAATTTACTGAAGTCCAATTCGCTACGAAGGAGACACTGAGCGTATTCTTCCGGTTTACACTAACCATGATTGGCTAATAGGCATAGTTTAGCCCGCCCCATATCCTCTCGGCGTCTGGGATCCCAGTTCTCTGATTGGAGGTTGCAGTGTCGATCATTTGGGATACCAAGGAAAGGGCTGACAAGATGAAGCACTACGAGGTGAGTAGTGACCAAGAATCACTCAACTAACAATGGAGCTTACATTGATTTGACCAGTTTAATGAATTGTTTTGTGTGAATGTATCGCAGCGAACACCCTGTTAAATGTACATCTTTGGCAATACAAGAGTTAGCGTAGTTACAGCACGCGGCAATTTACACCGCCTGTGATTGCTATGACCGAAGGAAGCTTTGTGGCTTAGCATGCGCGGACAACACCGGTTTCGGTTTTATTGTTGAATTTACCCTCTTGTTAACTAGTGAGTCGTAGTTTGATGTGTCGTGTTTCTTCAATACGCAATTTCCCTAAACATATTTGTAATCTGAAGACATCCATTTATGATTAGCATAATGCGCTGCATCACCGCCATCTCTGGCTGGAATGACTCATGGCGGGTTTTATCATGTTATTACTCAATAATCCAGTTGATAAAACAGTCCAGTTTCAACGGTCCCATTGGCCCAGTGAAGAAGATTACTCACACCTCTGCAAATGAAGAAGCAATTCGCGTGATTTGACCTTGTGGATTGCACAACCAAAACAATACAAGCACTGGAAGATAAAGAATATGTCCCTGAGTTTCAAGAGCTCCGAAATTTAGCAGACAGGGTTGAAGTGGAATGACAGAAACTGACCCAACCAGTGTCTCCTGATCTAGGTGGGTTTATGAACCTGAGGGGGAAATGGAACAACAACACATAAATGATACAAGTTAAGGTTGCATGTGTAGACCTCATAAATAAATGAATTATAAAGTGCAGGATAAATTAAATCCTGGTAAGTAGCAGCACATTTGGTAAATAGGAAATGGACTGACCTTATAGATGAGCATAGGTCAATTTTTTTTTTTACCCTTATGGTTAAGGAACATATTCTTTTATCATATTAGGCAGGGTATTCATTTAATATATTTATTATTATGGTCGCCGTTAGCAGTAGTGTAGAAGGGCACTGAATTTTACTGCAATATGTATAGTGCCAAATTGTACCCAAAATATCAGCACAGCTATGCAAAGCTCTATCTGGACATGAATAACAATGCAAGCTAGTCCCAAAAAGTTCTTGTTATGGATTGTTTTTAATAATATATTACATTATTGGTCTTCATTATACTTGCACCAATGTGCCCATAGATGTGCAATTTGAAGTATCTCAACCATTGTAAATGACAACAATATGGATTTGCTTTATATTTGAGATTATTATTGTTAATAGTGGTAGTAGTATTGGGTTGGTTATTATTAGTGTCCTTTACTGGGTATAATTAGCCACAATTCAAAGCAGTACAGTTCATTTTGACTTTCTGTGGTACTGTCTAGAACAGTAAACTCATATCTGTTCACCTGGTCACCAATGGTTAATTTTTCATTAGAGAAAGTAAAATGTAAAGTGTGCCTTCTGTGGTTTACTCTTCTACATTTTTTTCATGAAAAGAAAGTAAAAAGGTTACATACTTTAGTTTATTATCACTAATATATCATGAACAAAACATACAATGATTGTTAATTGGTTATTTATTGTCATGGGTCTTATTGGGACAAAAAAATCTCACAAAGTATTTTTTTGTACATAAAAAAAATACACAAAAAAACAAATCAGTATTGTATCAGATCAAAATTGTTCGGTATCGCCCATCGCTATTTTCTTGAAATGAAAATCGGTATAATGTAATTATGTTTTCCAATATTATTTTATTATGAATCTTTCTCTAAGCTACTGTTTCTATCTCACTGTGGTATTGAGCAGAACTTCCTAAAGCTGACGCCGTGTTCTTCTAGTTGAGACTGAACCAACAGCACCTCTGCTGGTGGAAGCCAACTCCATTTTGACCCAGCTGATAAGAAAAACAACAATTCTACTCAACAATTATTATCATGCCAATCCCTATCTTTTAAAAAAAAAATATATTCTTTTTTTGTAAAATTTAACCCTGACTGAACTAACTAGAATCCTTCTCCCTTATAGATAAACTGTCTCTAGTCGTTGCCTTAACTTCAAAATTGGCTCCCAATATTCAAACTATGATGATTTGGTAATCAGTATCTTACCTTGCAGAGGGTTCTGGCAAATGAGTCAGTCTTTGATTGTGTTCACCGTACCAAGAGCTGTTGGTCAATTCTCCTCGCGTCGCCCTCTCAGCTCATCGTGCCTTAGGCTGACAGGCTGTTGCTATTAGCTTGAGCCTTTATATAGACAAGGATGAGCGGGTGTGTGGGGTATAGAGTAGCCATGGATATGCCTGGATGCTTGGCTCAGAGAACAGTATCATGGGGCCATATGCCCCCAACTTGTCGTTTTAAATGCTTTCCTTCAATATACATACAATCTTGTCTTCTGTAATTAGAGTACTTTGTAAAACAACCAATTGAAGTAATCAGAAAAATTTGTGGACAAAAATATGGCCAAAATACATAAAAATGGTGTTAAGGATTTAACTGTATGACTTCCTCCACCAAGCGCAATGGTGAGAGAGGTATTTATTTGTTTTTAATTATGAAACAGAATTTCATAAAACTGTCGAGTGAAGGAAAATATTTTGAGGTAGAGTCCATTAAATTCTAGTATGACTCAATTCAAAAGTTAAAGGTAAAGTTGTTTTTTTTTGGGGGGGGGGGGTCTTTTTTTTTTTTTTTTAATTTTAATTTTAATTTTTTTTTTTACCTTGAAACCACCATTGCTCCTCTATTGCTAATAGCAGTCCTGTAGAGCATTTACTAATATCTTTTATTAGCGATGTGACAAGATTTTCCCAAAATGTCAGTCAAAATGATGAGTTTGGTTGGAATGACCACGTAAACCTGAGTATGACACTTGTTAAAGTTTTTATCTCAAAAATGCTTTCAAATTAGAGTTAAAACAAAAAAGATAAAATTGTCATTTCTCAACATATCCCCTTGACCCTTTGGTTTCATCTGTTACCCGGGAATTGTCTGGCAATTTGCAGTTAAAAAAAATCCACCAATATGCTCTTAAGCCCTTATCCCACTGACGGGGTGAACGTTTGCGAAGCTAGAACATTTTGATTCCTTCTCAGGGTTCGTTCAAGATCGCAACGGTCTCTAAAAGTTTGCCTAATGTTTTAATGGATTTTCTTTGCAAGAAAATTTTGAAGATGTTAAATATTTCTTTGCGGCAAAAAAACACAAAAACATTAAAACTGTTGTCAAACGTTTAAAGAACATTTAGCTAAGCGTTTGCTACGTTTGCTTAATGTTTTTTCTTGTTGCAAGAACATTTTTAACATGTTCAGAATTTCCTTGCAACAAGAAAAAAACATGTTGGTGAACGTTTAGAGAACATTTGGTGAACATTGCTGCCTTGAACGAACCCTGACAAGAAATCAACATTTGGTAGCTTTGCAAATGTTCGCCCATTGTTTTGTTTTAAGGGCCGAAATTCTCAGGGATTCTCCAAGTTGACTTTTCACACGGAGTCAATTTCAGTAGCACAAATGAAAAATTATTCATGAGAAGAAGAATTTTAGTTAGTTTTTTCATTCATTTATTTGTTATGGAGGATTTTAGAGGCATTTGAAGTCCCATTTACATATATATATATATATATATATATATATATATATATATATATATATATATTAATTTTAGAAAATTCCACAAAGATTGCAGTTATATTGCTACTTATCCTATCTATCTATCTAGCTATTGAAGAGGAATAAATTTATTTGTCCTCTTTACGTGTTCCAAAAATATCAAGACAGATTTAATGTAAGAAAAAACACCTTTGCAAAAATGATTTAATAAAACAGAGATCTCTGGACATCGTGACAGACTCCAAACATCACGTAACAGGTGGAATTTCAGAGTGCTGAATGTGTCTTTCGCGGGGAAAAATGGCTTCTTATAGTTAAACAGACCGCCTCTCTTTCATTTGTAGACAAGACATACTCTCTGGGTACTTTTCCGTGAGCGATGGTGCAAACAGAGTCAGGGGTGTGTGTGTTCGAAGCAGATTCTGTTCTCAAGGACCAAATGTGTTTTCGCACAGAACACTGAGAAGGAATTTTTTTAGACTAAACAATATGTTCCAGCTTAGTTTGAGGTCAAATTATACTGAGTTCAACACTATCTCACATCTATAAAACATTTCGACATGGTTAATATAAAGAATTAAAATGTTAATAATGTATAACAATGGTTAATATATGAAATAAAGAATTCAAATGTTAATAATATCTAACACTATCTAGCTATCTAGCTAAATATATATCGTGCTAACTATGCAGTGCTCCATATTTTATTTCTCTTCTTGATGAGGAATTTGTTTTCTCGTTTTTGCGATCAGAACCACAATGGAATCGCTAACCCATGCCTCAGATTAATGTAAATATAATTTACTCTGTATACTCTACTCTGAACAATTTAGATCATTCTCCATTAGACAGAATGTAGCCTGCAAACTAACAAACAATATGGCGCTCCATGAATCACTTTTGACAGGTCAACCATACCAAATAGCTGCGCTCTACTGAGTAGCATTCTGTTTTTATTATACAACTTGTGAGCTTGTGAGTGATGTGAAAATGCGTTGGCACATTAAAATTCAACGTTCATTGACAATGACAATTTTATATCCGACAGACAATAAACACGTCTGAGCTGAAGCACCACGTTGCAAGGTGTAACTATGTCTTTTGTGGAGAAATGACAACTGTATGAGCAACTGTTGATCATCAAGGGGTGGGGAGGCACGGGTGGGCTTCACCGGGGGAATGCCCTAACTTAGCTAGGAGAATCTGTGGTATTATCACCCTTGGGTGGCAGGAAAGGGGCACTCCCTCTGTGTGTGAAAGAAGAGAAAAGACGGTTTGAAGCTACCAGTTAACCAACAGAACCTGTTGAAGAAGGCAGGTGTTTTTTAGACTCAAATGGCAGTGCTGATCTAATGACATCACCCCGTAGACATATGGGGTGAGGGTCAGTGGCAAGCTGGTTGTGCAGAGTTAGCAGCAGATTTTATATTTAGCCGCAGAGAGAGGAGGAGAGGAGGAGATGGGGTCGAACGGTGTTGGTTGTCATAACACCTCTCTCCCTTCTGACCACTTCGCTGTAGACTAGACTGAGCGGTGTCAGAATGTTTTTATTTGTAAGATTGGAGGTGGCGGGTGAACATTGCATAATCAAATCAACTCCATAATCACGAGTCTGCTCGAGAAGTTTGCAGATGGTCATTCTCAATCTGCAACTATGCGCACACATGTGTCCACTCCACTCTCCAGGGGTCGGCTGGCAGTTAAAATAAGCAGTTGGCCAGAAGTGAAGGAATGAGACAGGGACAGCCAGCAAGGGTGGGACGGGGTGGTTGGATGAGGTAGAGGAGGAAGAGGGAGGGGCTGCCAAAACACCAAGCATGGGGGAGACAGATTTATTTCCACAGCTGAGTGCAGCAACTCTCCTCTTGGGTTCACAGTGGTTCTCGTCTTGACACTTGGGTGGTGGGGAGAAGGGAATAAAGTGAGTCCAGAAACTGGACCGTTAACATGGATGCCCTCGCGCTTGAGGCTGCCATTGGGAAAAAGCCAGCAAATGGGGCAGCGGCTGCACCTGTACTGGCCCCTGCACCGGTCAAACGTAAACCTGCTAAAAAAGCTAAAAAGGCTGTTGTTTTCTTTGAGGTGGAGATACTTGATGCCAAGACTAAGGACAAGCTCTGCTTCCTGGACAAGGTGAGCAACAACATCTTTAACTATTTTCACTAACACTCACGTTACACTTTGAATATTTAATTGTTTGCATGGCTTGGGTATGTCAATGCTTTTGACACACAAATGAGGTAATCCTTTTTTAATGTGAAAATATCCCAACGTGTCAGTGAGAGTCAAACCTTTTTTGGAACATTGTGAAGCTGCCTCAGTTGTCGTCAGTGTGTGCAACTGTAAACCCACACTTTCACACGTGACCCAACTCTGCCTGCTTGGTGGCCTGACCACAATCTTGAAAAGTACAGATACACAGCGGTGGGCATTCCGTCACAACTGACAGACTGTCCGTTGGGTACAGACTGACAGAATGTCCACCTATTTCTGGTTACTGTTGCGCCATAATAGGCCGTGTCCCAATACTCGCACTTCCACCCTTGTGCCCCTCAATTGCGAATTCCCATTAATGGGGGCGAGTGTTTAGGGTGTGTCGGTTCTCTGAGTGCGGCCCAGAGTGCTTCGGAGAACTGAGACACCCTACACACTCACACCCATCAACGGGAACGCGCAATTGAACGGCACAAGGGTGAAAGTGCAAATATTGGGACGCGGCCTATATGTCGCAACAGTAACCGGAAACAGCGTAGGTGTATGACTTCTACGCCTTTGTGGTGGAACAGTGATGACAAAACTGTGGTTAAAATAAAATGGCGGACTGGCGATTACAGTTGGGCTGACAGAGCGAAGATGACGGAAGGTTGCCCAGGGCACTGACGAATGATGGACCAGCAACATTTTGTAAAATGACAACCTCTGCAGATTCAATATACAGTGGATCCTCAGTTTATTGGTACGGCACCAATATAACCCAAATTCGTACTCTATGGCCTATCACTAACCTATACTAAAGCAGTAGTGAAGTTAGAATTCCAAATATTTGTTTGAAAATCACTTCTTGGTTTGAAGTATTAAACAATCAAATGGAAAAACAATAAGTACGGCAGTAACTGAGCATGCCTTCATGTTCCTGTGCCTAATTCATTCCGCGCCATTTGTGACTTCAACAAAATGTAAACCGAAGACCCCCTCTAAGAATGAAAGTGCACTGACACCATTCTTGATAAACTGTTTTAACAATCAGTGATTGGGCAGTAAGAAACTCTAAATTGGTGGCTAAGGCTGAGTGACTAGAGTGGTTCATCCAATGTCTGAAGGGTCGGCACCCACTGTCTACTGTCAAAGTGTCCTTGGGCAAGACACTAAACCTTTATTAGTAGGGTCATGAAGCACCTTGCATGGCAGGAACTGCCCCTATCGGTGTATGAATGGGTGAAGGAAAGGCCTCTGAAAAGCGCTTTGGGCACTGTGATATAAGTGCACTTCATCTACCATTTAAATCTGAGTTCTCTTCATTTTGGCAAATTGTTCAAACTTTGTAGGAACAGTTCATGGAGGACCGTTTTCTATTCTAACATGATTGTGCCATAATATAAAAAGCAAGGTCCACAAAGGCTTGATTGGGTAAGCTTGGTGTGGAAGAACTTCAACATCCTGATTTCTATTCTATCAAACATCTTGAGGATAAACTAGAACAAAGATGGTGAGTCATTAGATCCTCTCTCAGGCCCAAAACCGGTGACTCTGACCTCGCACATGTTTATCTGGAAGGATTCATCGACAAAAATTCCCAGACATCCCAAGATATTGTTGAAAGCCCGGGGAAACCACCATAAATACCGCTGGTGTCCCTTCCTCACATCAATGTAATGTCCAGATGCCCTCCCTTGTGTTCATATTGTTTACGTGCCAACAAGAAATTAAACAAAACTGTTGTTTACACATCAGTATGTCATTTTCTTTCAGTGTGTCACACAACACAAAAAATGGACACACGGCACCGCAATAGATCAATGGCCTCTACTTTGTAGCGCTTATCATAGCTCACCTGTTTTTAAAAGCTGAGCCGTAATTGGTTGTTACCTGAGCTTTGAAGGATGCAATTGTATGTCGGTGCTTCTGTTAGTGTTGAACTTGAGGCCAACATAGAAGGAATTGTGGGTGTCAACACTTTAGCAGGACTTTCATCCTCAATGGCAGTATCACTGTATTACTGTATATCTGATGTGACAGAACAACACGTTTTGATTGCCCCACGGTCAAACCAGCATCTCATGACGGGTTAATTTGAATTAGGAAGCATTCCTGTAGATTATTTATCACTTAAATATATAACCAGTTCTTATCCATGTCTTATTTTAGTCCTACATGTAAGGTTTGTAAATCGGTCCTGTGTGTGTGTGTACAGTTACATTAGCTATGTTTACAACTGGCTTCCCTTTCACTTGGGGCTGATTGGCCTTATATAAGGTTTTTGTTGTTTCCAGAATCAAACTATGGTGTTGCTTAGTAGAAATTTCCATCACCAAATCTCTTATGTAGTTCATTGCGTTTGGGGTTGGATTTCCAAATGTGCTTTCTACAATCTGATATCTTGGAGACACTTTATAGCCATTTACCTCCCTGCAGTGTATTGGAAAGGTGACCCAATACTTTTGTCCATCTAGTGTATGCCAAATATAGAAAGGAGGACGTTGCAGTGGTAGGGGATTGTTTCTTTAAATGGTTTATCATGTCTAGTCAGGGTTTATAGGACAAAGCCGTGATCTGAGCACCTAACGAGGCCCAGATAGTTGTAGAGTTTGTATGCACTTAATCCGAAAGGGGCAGTTTTTTTTTTTTAAGCGATGTCATTCTGTTGAAAATGCTGCAGGGTCTTCAGAATGACATGGACAGAATTGGAGCTTGCTAGTCTTTCAAAGCTGGGCTACAGTCTTTTAATGAGACGGCTTTGCAAAACACATCTTGTCACTGGCAAGATTGCATTGTACACATTCAATTCTGTTCAGTTGATCGATACAAGGTAGAAATAGACCGATATGGATTTGTCAGGGCCGATACAATACCGATTATTAGTAGTCAAGGATGCCATAACAGATATTTGGAGCCAATATTCATTTTCACTACAAGTGAAAAAATTGGCATCAACATTTAAAAAAAGAGAAACACCAGCTCTATTTTTTTAAGCATGCGTTTATTAAGCAACTTTTAGGGTTTGTAAAATATTGGGAGTTTCAAAAAAAATCTTAGTCAGTAGACATCTTTTGTTTTAAAAGTCTAACAAAAAGTTGAGGGATCTCCCAGGGGCAGTAGCATGTCTTAAGTAAATAGCTCCCTATTGTTTTCTACAGTAACATTTTTTTTTTACATTTCAAAATATCTCAAGCATTCAAATTTTACCAATCTTAATTTTAATTTCAAACAAAAAGTGCTGAGTCTCAGGGTCAGCAGCATCTCTAAAAATGTAAATACCCAGTAATTACTTCCCTGAAGATAACACTTTTTTTTTTTAAAATGGATCTATTATCGGCCGTATCATTCTTCAAAATGGTCAATGCCGATAGAAGCCAAAATGCTGAATATTGGCGCAGATAATAAAAAAATGACTTGTTTTGCAGATTGATTTATTGCTTGCTTGATTTTTTTTTCTGAAGTATGCTAACATCAGCTCATTGTATGCCCATTAATTTGTGTATTGTCATCCCCAATTTTTGTTGTGCGTGTGTATGCTATGTTTTTTATTTTATCCGACTGGTTGCCGTCAGCCCGGCACGATGCCGTGTGCTTCGGCTGTGGCCATAGGATCCTTGAAACCCAAATACCAGCTGTTGGATCGGGTGTGTGGGCACAGCCAGAGCTAAATTTACCGCTAATCACTGTCATGAATGGAAAACTGTGTTGTTGTCCATTCCTCTGTATGCTCACGTCAATTTATTTGTCATGTTGTTGTTATTTGTAGGTGGAACCAAATGCCACCATTGGGGAGATCAAGTCTATGTTCCACAAGAGCCGTGAGTGTTCTCGCTATTGCCTCATACATCCTAACTAAGAGCAAGCCAATGTTCACACTGTCTGTCTGTTTTAGATCCTCAGTGGTACCCAGCCAGACAGTCCATTCGCCTCGACCCCAGTAAGTCGTTTGAGATGACTTTGATCAAGCCACACAGTCAATCAAGTCGACAGTGAAGCCGTTTATTGCAGGGGGATGTGTTCCAGATCCACTTGGAATTGGTGAAAATCCACAAAATAGAGGGAACATATATGTTTTAAAAAATAGTTTCAATTCCCCCACGCACATTAAACACATTCAAATGTACTATTAAACACACACTTTTTTTCTCATCACACAGCTCTCCAAATAAGGCCTGTTGAAGTTTCCTGTGACTGACACATGAAATAAAAGATAATCAAACGTATACAATTCCAATTCCAATGAAGTTGAGCCGTTGTGTTAAACATGAATTAAAAACAGAATACAATGATATGCAAATCATGTCCAGCCTATATTTAATTGAATACACTACAAAGACAAGATTTTATGTAATCTCTAAACTGATGGCAAATAATCATTCACTTAAAATGTTATGGCTGCAACATGTAATGTTAAAAAAAGCTGTTACAGGTGGCAAAAAAAATACTGAGAATGCTCATCAAACACCTGTTTGGAGCAGCCCACAGATGAACAAGCTAATGGGCTCTGCACACGGGAGGCGACAAGCCACAGCGAAATACGTACGTACCTGGTCGCCTCCCACGTCTCAGCACACGGGTCGCTCTCTTATTACAACAGATTTGATTGTCTATTCAATTGGAGGGCATCTAAACGTTTTCATTGTAAACACACGTTATTTCAGTATGAAGATCCATCCATTTCCTATATAATTTTATTATGATTATTATTATTATTAACTGTTGTTATTAACTGTTACAAAAACGGTAAAGAAAATTTACCGTACAAGTGAACCTTGTACCAACGAGCTCTCATGCACCAGCCTTTTTGTTGACGTTACGGAAATCATTGCGAGAAATATCATACATGATTGTTTTTTATTTATTACAAACCCATAGTCGGACACTGCTAAAATGAGCTCATCCATTTTACTGGATAGCCCACTGTGTAGCATGCCCTGCGTTTGTTGGCCCATCGGTGAGACCTTCGGTAATTGGTGGTTGCCCCCGGTGACAGCGACAAAAGGTGAACATTTTTTAACTTTGTAGTATCGCGCCGCAAGCTTACGCGTGCACGTGTACGAATGAGAAATGTCACATGCAGGGAATGTCACGTGTCGATTTTCGCCTTGTCGAGAGCGAGCGACGTCGCCTCCCGTGTGCTGAGCCCATAATTGAGAACATGTGGGTGCCGTGATTACCAGGTTCACCTCTTTTCTCAACAAATGCGTAAGAAAATAGTAGAAAAGTTTAAGGACAATGTTCCTCGATGTACAATTGCAAGGAATTTAGGGATTCCACCATTCACGTGTGTTCAGTGAATGTTAAGTAACAGTGTGCGTGTTTCAGAGGGGAAATCTCTAAAAGATGAGGACGTTCTGCAGCAGCTTCCTGTGGGGACCACAGCAACCTTTTACTTCCGAGACCTGGGGGCTCAAATCAGCTGGGTCACGGTAGGTACATGTTCTGCCACACACACGTACATACAGTAACCTCTAGCCAAGGTTGCTGAAATACATGCCACCTCAGCAGCAATAGCTCATTTCAACGTCGTTTATAATCTTCCAGTGGAGCTCGGCGATGATATTACAGTTCATGTTTTGCCTCTACTGCGAGTTGGAGGTTTCATGGTTTTTTTGCAAAGATTCCAAGGCTGCTGATATTAGCTAGTTAACTCATTTTAGCCGGGAGCGCATTACCGCGTTTTTACTGCTAGAACCGGGAGGGCTGTAGCGCTCTTTTAACTTGACAGCCGGGAAAGCGGATAGGTCATTTTGTTTTGTTTTGACAAATTCTCCGTCTCTTAACCGAAGAAATGCATCAGAATATACACTTGAGGGTGACGTGGGCCCCTTAGCATTAACTGGAATTTTATTCGAGCATTGATGGCTGACGCAGATTTGTGGGAGTTATGAAATAAATGACGGTGATAGACGGCACGCTGAGGACTTTGAACCAGTGGTACCAGTCGACAGTAGGGGTGTGCCAAAAAATCGATTCTCATAAGAATCACGATTCTCATTTAGTACGATTCAGAATGGATTTTAAATGTCCCAAAATCGATTTTATTTAAATTATTTTATACTGTCTTGCCTTTGTCTGTGTGTGCCTTTATTTGGAGCGCTGTTCATGTTGTACCCGGTTTGGCCACTGAGGGGCAGTGTGGTTTCATGCGGTCTGTTACACTGTTAAGTTGTAGCCACATTAGAGAGTCGAAGGAAAAAGTCACGATCAAGTTATTCCAATAAAAATTGTTTTTTTTCAGCGTGGAGCCGTTCTTTTGAGTGATAAAAGTGCCGCGAGTAGCTCGCTAATTAGCATTAGCGAGTCAGACTGGCGTAGATCATTACAATTCCTTGCAAATCTATAGATTGAAGCAAAAATCATTGTCAATCAAATCATTTTGAATCAAAAATCGTTCTTAATCAAAAATCGATTCTGAATTGAATCGCAGACCCAAAAATCGGAATCAAATCGAATCGTGAGACATTCAAAGATTCCCACCCCTAGTCGACAGTGTCATATTGTTTGTAGACAATGGGGACGCTGAAAATTTTGACGGCTTTGAAACGGAATGGACAACAAATAATTACCACTCGATTCCCCGAAGTTATTACAACTGCGCTCCAGTGTTGAAGGTAAAAATAACCGCAGATGCGACACAGTTGTATGTTGATTTTTTTTTAAATGCATTCAAGGTGTATAAAAATAAACTTAGTTTGTGTGAAAGCCACAGGTGTATGCGCTCACGTTTTTTTAAAAATTATGTTTCTATTCTGCAATATTTTAAAACAATTTAGTGTTTTTTGTTTTTAATCAGTGTTTTTAAGAATTTTTTTTTCTCCAATGCGTTTAAGTGGGCCTCAGTTATATGCTATGCATGGACCCGGCCGATCACAATCCCCCATAAATAGCGGGGTTCGGTTGTATAGTAAATAAACAAGTTTTTAAATAGATTTGATAGATCGCTCCATCTTATGATACATTTGGTGATTGGTTAATCGCTGATCGGTGATATGTAATCTGCTCCAAAATTTTGCCTACTAATGGTCATGGTGTGAAATGATAGTTATTTACTTGCAAAAAGAAACAAATGTTTTGGTGTTTGAGTTTGACACTTGCTTGATTCATTTTGACTTAATACAGCCACCAACCACATTTAGATGCACTTATACAATCTAAAGGCGATTTCTTATTCTAGATACAGCTCTTGGTGTCCATATTTGCTTAGTTCACCGTGACCAAGTGACTTTCTTGTGACTTCCAGGTCTTCCTGACAGAATACACCGGACCTCTTGTCATCTACCTGATGTTCTACTTCAGGGTCCCCTTCATCTACGCTCCCAAATATGATTTCACCACCAGTAAACACTGGGTCGTACAGTGAGCGTCTCGCAAAATATGGCTGACAGTGACACATTTAGCTCTGTTCCATCTTCGGACAACGTGCGCTTTTTCTTTTCCCAGTCTGGCCTGCATGTGCCACTCGTTCCACTACGTCAAGAGGCTGCTGGAGACGCTGTTCGTCCATCGCTTCTCTCACGGAACCATGCCACTACGCAATATCTTCAAGGTGAGACCGGTCGGTGACCTATGAGGGCAGTCGTCATATCACGTGATGGTGCACAGTAGTCTGTGTTGAGGCACGTTTAAGTGCTACTTTTAAAGATGTGTATATTTTCAGAATTGTACATACTATTGGGGCTTTGCGGCATGGATGGCTTATTACATCAATCACCCGCTTTATACACCACCAAGTGAGTACATTCGGTATTACTCACCCTGTACATAAATGTCTCCTTGGAATTTCATTCCCCATGTTTGTATGTTTTTATTTTGTATTCCAGTTTATGGTGAGCAACAGATCAGACTGGCTCTCATCTTATTTCTGGTAAGAATCTTTTCACTCAACGTGTGACAGACGCGTAGATCAATATGTTTCTGATCAATGACGTTCTCTTTCTCAGTTCTGTCAAATTGGCAACTTTTCCATCCACATCGCGCTTCGCAACCTCCGTCCGCCAGGTACACGTACTGTTGTCCCACATGACTGTGCAGTGAGAAATTGGGGTTTGTTTTAAGGGGTGCCGTCTTTGTAAAATAAATGAATGTGTATATTTGACAGGCTCTATTCTGGCTAAATGTAGATGAGTAAATTGGTACCATTAAAACAAACAAAAGAATACAGTATATCACTAATGACTAGGGATATAACGATAACGGCAATATTGTGATATCGCAATATTAAAACTACTACAATATCGTCATCTTCATGTCACGATATTAAAAGCAGCACATCTGTTAAAAAAGTCAGGTTGATTTCCGTTTGTGCATTTCTAGCACCCTCTGGTGGCTAGTTTTTTTTAGTGCAGTTTCATTTTCGTAAGGCATGTTTTGGCCCTTCTATGTTTAAAATCCGTGCTAATGGTCAGATGAAGGGGCACGTAATATGCTTGTGAACTGAGTCAATATGTGGAGGAAGTCGATGTGTGCTTGCATAAGCAAGTAAGTGCCTCAATATTAATATTAATATTAGTGTTATTAGAGATTGTAGGTTGTTGCTACAAAAGCTCAATATGGTGTCATTTTTTTAACATTGCCAACCTCCCAACAATATCGTGATAATTATCATATCGCGACCTTCATATCGTGATAATATTGTATCATGATGTTTGGATATCATTACATCCCTATTAATGACAATGTTGTCAACATGGGTTGCGTGCACATTCCTGTCACAAGGATATTTTATTTGGGACAATTATTTCTGAGTAAGAATCTAAACATGTATGAAAAGTTTAAATTTATTAAATTGAAAAAAACAACAACATGACATTTTAGCAAATCTCTATAAAATACAGTCATAAATAAAAGGTAAAATGTCTGTTTTGAAAAGTAAAAAAAGTTAAACGGGAATTAATTTCACTCTAAATTTAACTTGGAGATCAAATTCAACAGGTGTTATTATAAAATTAACTGTATTCTAAAATTCTATTTGCAGGTAAATGTGCACATATTTTTATAAATCTAAAAAAAAAAAAAATTTATCTCACTACCTTTTTATTCAGGTTCCAAGACCAGGAAGATACCTTACCCAACAAAGAACCCCTTTACCTGGATCTTCCTGCTGGTCTCCTGCCCCAACTACACTTACGAGGTTTTTTTTTTCTCTCTCTCATGGTGTTAACTTAAGTCTGAGTACATTCTAAAATGCTTAATAATGGTTATATAACAGTTATTTCAGAAAATCTTATTGAATGCTTTTTAATGCTATTTTAAATGCAACTTAAAACTAATTTAAAGCTCACATCGTACAGCATATACACACACATGCGCACACAATATGGAAACATATTAGGGCTCAGTTGATTGCAATTTTTACTGAACTCATAATTGCATGATTTCCGTACTTAACTCACAATTAATTACTCACTATATCTGTTCTAAATGTACTTTAAACTGTTTTGTTTTCCAAGTTTTTCATACTTGTTAACACAAACGTGGTCAAATATGGTTACCAAATACAAATGTGTTTGTATCTTTTAATTCATTAATACAGTAATTTTATATTAAGTCATTCAGTTATTTGAAGTTAAAAAGACATACTAAACACAATAGTTAAAAACATTGTGAAACATTGAATCAGATTTGTTGTGGTATTTGTCTGCCACTAGGTGGTATTAGTGTTTCATGTTGGACATTAGTAACAGGAACAGTCCATTTTTCTTTTCAAACTTAGAACAATTGGCATATGGATCATGAAGCAACTCAGACCTCAGGCTGTTTTGTTCATTGTAAATTGAAACTAGTCACCAATCCCCACAATTATGTATATTTTTTCATCACATTTATTATTGCTAAATTGTGGGAAAGCATGACTTCTTTGCATAATGTATGTGAAATGAAGCATTGACAAACAATGTTTTTATAACAATTAAATTTCCATTTTTAATGCCTCTAGACATCATAT
This sequence comes from Vanacampus margaritifer, assembly GCF_051991255.1. Classification (NCBI taxonomy): domain Eukaryota; kingdom Metazoa; phylum Chordata; class Actinopteri; order Syngnathiformes; family Syngnathidae; genus Vanacampus; species Vanacampus margaritifer. The sequence continues at coordinate 16,540,986 of NC_135438.1, forward strand.
TCATTGATTTGTAATGTCATTTAAGGCCATAATTTTAGCAAACTCATTTACTGACCTGCGTGTTGTTGCAGTTGGGATCTTGGCTGGGCTTCACGCTGATGACTCAGTGTCTGCCTGTGGCCTTCTTCACTTTGGTGGGCTTCATTCAGATGACCGTGTGGGCCAAGGGAAAGCACCGCAGCTACCTGAAGGAATTCCGTGATTACCCTCCTCTCCGATCACCCATCCTGCCTTTTGTCCTGTAGGCGGCCACTCCTTAATCTGAATCAGCTTCCACCGCTCTACCCAGACCTGAAGAGCATCATCTCCCTTTGTTTCGCCCCCAATTCTGCACTGGAAGTACATTGACTGAAAACATGCTTGCGTGCTGCTTGCATAATCCAGATAATGCTAACTGTTTAACGCATCAAAACAACCCATTTTGCCTGGTTCTTTGGATTATTTTGCTAGAGATGTTCTGACCTCCCAATGAGCTTGTGTGCACTGAAATACACTGTACAGGTCACACAGGTCTGGTTTTTGTTTTGATGTTCAGGAATGTATAAATTGTTCATTCATTCATCCCCAAAAAAAAAAGTAATTTATTAATAAAAAGGAACCAAACCTGTGTCTGGTTTTGATGATTCTGTTTCTGTCTACAATAAGTAGCGGTTGAAAATGTTACAGAATTAAACATGTCTTTGTCATGAGACTAAACACCAAAGCGTGCATGTTATGCAGAACAGCATCAATTACACTTTTTTTCCCGCATGACAATAACAAAATGACTTTATTTACTGCTCACATATGATCAAGGCATTTCTCTCACTTTCTGCCTTTTGTCTTCTCAATCCTCGTACCCTTTAGTTGTTTTGCAACCAACTTCCTGAGATATAAAAATACAGCATTTTAACTGCAGCAAGTCAGTCCAAGGTGAGATTTTAGTTTTTTTAAAACTGTATAGGCCACAAAGATGGAACATAAAAATGTGCATGTTAGTACAAAAAAAAAGCAAAGACGGTGATATGTAATTAAGCAGCACTGTTTAATGTGAACAGCATAGGTTACTCCTATATACAGTGTTGAGAGAAGAAATGCTGCATTATGCAGCTTCAGCCTGAGCCTCAATTCTTTTCTTCCTCAGCTGGAGCCTCCTCTCCCTCTCGTACTCCTTCATCCGCATAACGTAGCTAGAGACAAAATCAAACACATGAAATACAAATGTTGCTTGAGTAAACAAGGCACGAGCATCTACAATAGAACCATTAACAAAACACTAACTCTTGGTGGAAACACTTACTCCTGATGTTCACAGTAGTCCCAGTCATGTCTCTCATGTTTGCAGGCAAGGAAGTTTGGCCAGTTGTCCCTTTTGCACTTCATGAACTTCAGGAGGTGATGAGCGCAATAGTCCCTCTGCTCCACAGGCAGCTGGGCTAAGTTCATTTGCTCTTGGGTCGCAACCATCTCTGCAAAGGCCCCATAAATCATCGGTCTTGTTATAATGTAGTAGTCGCTAATGTACGAGATAGCTGCTAAACTGTTCGTGCTGAAAAATGTTGTGATTGTACTGAAAGCTGTAAAACTCTGGACTAGGGCAAACGTTCCACACCATTCTGAATTAAAATTATATTTGTTGCAAAACATATGACGAGATCACAACTGTGTTCGAAAATCATCAACTCATCAATCATCAAAGATTGGAACGTGAGTAAACGATTTTCATTACGTTGAATGCCAAAATATAGTTGAAGCACTTCCAAAATGCACACGCCGAGATGACAAGCTCTCGCAAGATTATGTCTATTGTTGACATTAACATTTTTATTGGTTTATTTTACTTTTTACCTGTTTTACATTTCATTATAGATGTGTTGATGAAGGTATAATTATGTTGACCTGATATAACCTGTGTGAGTAATGCTTTTGACATTCTTGCTATCTTTTGTACTGTTTTCCCAGAAATGAGAAAGTTAAAATGTTTCTATGTTTATCTAAGAAGTCGAGTTGCTGTTCATTAGAAATCCGGTTGTCAAAAGTTCAAGGACGATCTAGTTTACTGGGAAAATGCAAACTCATTCTGTGCGTCACGGGATGACAGAGGCGTTTCCTCATGTTTTGAATAAAGAGGCTGTGTGGGCAAAAGAAGACACACACATTGGATGACACTGCTTGGGTGATGTCTAACTGTGTGACCAGAGATCTCTGTAATAAACCAACCTTGCAAGGACCCTCTCCACCAGAATCTCATCTTGCAATTATTTGAACACGCAAACAATTACAATTAATGGTAATTTCCTTCACTATCATTGCTCAAATTGTTGAGTGATATACAAAACGCCATCATTCGACGGCGCACAAATAGTTAGTTCTACAAACCTCGCTCTTTTCTCTCAGAAAAGCCAAACATGGGGTCGAAGTCGAATTTCTTCGCTGGGTCTGGTTCGGTGTCGGTCTCGGTGACGTACCGCCTCACAAGGTGAGCTCCCATGGTGTCCTAATTTGTTCAATCGGAAAGTCTTTAATGCTGGATTAATGCTTTCAGAATGCTTCAGCTATCTACCGTTCGGTCACCTACACAAATTCCTTGGAATTACTTCCGTTTCTACCGGAAGTAAACAGCTGACAAGTCCTTCTGAAATGTCTTCCCCTTTAAACAAATTACAAACGTTACGGTCCGAGCACGGAAACCTAAATAAACACATAAATAAAATTATTATTATTAGAGATTTGTGTGTTTTCTTCCACTATACAATATGTTTGCACTTTTTGCAAAATAAAATACACCCTTCATGCAATTTTAGTGCTGCTCTGTGACGTTATTTGTTGCACACAACTTTATGGTGGTGACGTAAGAAAATTAGAGTTACATTCAAAATTTGTATATGTATTTTATGAGGTTTCATGCCTTATTCATTCATTCATTTTAAAGGCGTGTGCTTTTTGGGGGGCCAATTGGAATCCTTTTGGAATAAAATTCTGGTGAATGTGTTTTTTACGTCATGTTATTTTAATGGGCCTTTTTAAAGACACTGCTACATTTGTGTATATCTTGAGGTATTTTGCACTGTTTAACTAGATTCATTTTAACCCAAAATCTTATATGAACCTTGAGCTTGAAATCATCAATGCCTGGAACCGGAAGTCTGCCAATGTTGAATCAAGGCAACAGGGCTTTTCTTGTTTACATGTGGTGTTCCCTTAGTAACCACTTAAATCTTGATCAAATAAATAAATAAAACCTTCCAAATTACACATTTGAATGGATAAAATTTCCTCATTCTATGTTTCTATGTTTTTTTTATTACAAAAATTTTAAAGCTCAAAATCCCCTTTTTTAAAAAAAATTCAGCTCAAGATCCATATTAAAAATGTTTATCTGCATGGACCGTCACCCAAACATACAAAAATACTAAAGTCATTGTCAAAACACAGTACATACAAATTAATGAAACAATAACAGACATAACTTTTTTTCTTTTCTTTTTTTGGTTTGGTGGCCTCAGTATAGCATCTCTGCTTTTTGCAGATGATGTGGTACTGTTGGCTTCATCAAGCCGTGATCTCCAACTCTCACTGGAGCGGTTAGCAGCCGAGTGTGAAGCGGTTGGGATGTGGAGCAGCACCTCCAAATCCGAGACCATGGTCCTCAGTCGGAAAAGGGTGGCGGGCTTACTCCAGTCGATCTACGTTCTTACCTTCACCTATGGTCACGAGCTGTGGGTCGTGACTGAAAGAACAAGATCCCGGATACAAGCGGCTGAAATGAGTTTCCTCCGCAGGGTGTCCGGCTCTCTCTTAGAAATAGGGTGAGAAGGTCGCTCATTCGGGAGGAGCCACTACTCCTCCCTGTTGAGAGGAGCCAGTTGGAGGTGGCTCGGGCATCTGGTTTGGATGCCTCCTGGATGCCTCCCTGTAGAGGTGTTCCGGGCATTTCCCACCAGCGGGAGGCCTCGGGGACGACTCAGGACACGTTGGAGAGACTATGTCTCTCTGCTGGCCTGGGAACGCCTTGGGATCCCGCCGTAGGAGCTGGTTGAAGTGGCTGGGGACATCGAAGTCTGGACTTCCCTCCTAAGGCTGCTGCCCCCGCGTGACGTGACCTCGGATAAGCGGTAGTAAATGGATGGATGGATGGATGGCTGTTCAAGCCCTCGGTAAAACGCGTTGTGTAAGTCAATAAATTGTGGCTCAATTTTTAACTGTGTGCGGTGGACCTCTTTCGTTTTCCAGAATTTGTGTTTCCTGACACCACAATCACCAGTGAATCTTTGTCTGTGGTGTGCGGGGCTATTTCTTCTCCATATAACTAGATATAAAGTGACTAATAAACCATAAATGTTTCCACTCATTTACAGTATTGCGTCCTGGTCTCTGCAATGAAGTAAACGTCTTCATCCTACAAAGGGAGAAAAAGTAAAAAATAATGTTTGAATAAATTATTATGAATATTTATACAGTATATACTTTTGTGTGTTTTCCCACTACAAAGGCTGAAAGTTACAAATCTTACAGCCGCCCTTTAGGGAACTTTTTCATCTTCCTCTGTACCAGGCAGGCATACACAGCTTGAGTCTGTGTTGAGTAGTGGACTGATTATATTTCAGCTGAGACATACACCAGTCAGAATCTCCCAAGTTTAAACCTGTGATGATGCAAGGCGTCTCACTCACTCTCATAATCTCACTGGGATACTCGGTTTCCTCTCTTTTTCCTTCAGCCTTCACGGCCACAGATCAGGATCTTGGGCCCACCGCACACCAGGCGACGTGACTTAATGTTTTGCTTTAAGTTATCATAACTGGCCTGGCGTCTGATAATAGTTTTTCTGCAATCTGAAATCATTAGTGAATGACATTGAAACATTGCATACGTAACAACCAATCATAAGTCATGTGTTATTTTCACCTAAACTTTAACATAAAATAAATTTTAAAAAGTTTATGGGTATAAGGACGAGATTCAGCTCACCGCTACCAAGCTGTACTAGCTGAAAAGCGAAGCGTGGGCAGCCTCTGTCATGAATGAGAGCCAAGAAGCTTTCAACTATCAACATGCCCCTTTCATTTGTTGTCCCTTTTCTCTCTCCCTTCACAGGCCATTCTGTTTATGGTTCACACACAAACAAACAAACAATACAGTAATAAATCTTACACCTCAAAACATTTTGGTGTTTCAGTGATTTGGCTATGTGTGCAAGGCTCAATCACCTGGTGTGTTGGTGTGAGTTGCAAAGTGTATTTTTCCCAATGATCCATCTTAGTTGCATTCAGCCGTGGTGTTCCATGTGCGGCAGGCATTTGCGACACCTTTCACCTTTGATTAAATATTTCAAATTGTAGCAAAACTGTTAGCCAATGGTCAGCCACTCATGAATACTAGTTGCCTGCACGGCAGACCAAGCGACAGTTCAGTCACATTCAATCATGTTGGTCGGTTTGCGCAAGGCCTAACAAGGCTGCTGGCAGACCTTTCACTCTGGAACAAGCTTCTGTGACGCGATATAGACAGAAGGCTGCTGGCAGACCCGCTGGTGTGATGGTAACTATGAGAAAGAGAGATGCAGGGAAGTGAGCAAAATGTTCCATTACAAAGATAGGATAAGAATACATGGCGGGGAATTGTCCACCTGTTGCCTGTCATGTCTGTAATACTTTGCTTGATGACTCATTCCGTGTGTATTTTAGTGACGAAGGTGCCAGCGCACGCGTCCTGGGGACTTTTTTTCCCTTTAATTTTTCCTGGAGTAGTTGCCTTCTTGTGGATGACAATTGAGGAACAAACACAAAGAGACATGCGCAACACCATGACTCTCCTCTTTGTATGCCAGTAATTAAACACCCCCAATAAAAAAAACAGAAAACGAGCCTGTGGTGTCTGAGAGGAAACCCCGTTTATCTGGATAAACTCAGCATGTTATCCTTTGATAGTCATAATAAATTCAGATCATAATTTTCCTTTTTACCCTACTTCATTTAGCAGCAAAGACCTACTGTACGTTACAAAGAAAAATCTCTAGCATCCAGAATATATCTCTTGCTCACCTAAAAATTTGGTGCTTCATTACAACTAATGCAAATATTTACTGTATTTATGTGGACTGTACATTGGGGAAAAAAATTATAATGTACTTTGTACATCAGTTGCACGTAATTAAAGTGTAGTAACCTGAAATAATTTCCCTTCTTATCAAATTGCGCCACCGATGGTCATGTTTGAATTAAATACATTTAAAGTACTTTTGTACAGTGAAATATTTAATGTATACAATGTCGAATGTGCCTGAAAATAACGTTATTGTGATTGACACGTATCAGAATATTTACAAGGTAAAAATATAAAAGTTCACTATTTTGTTATTTGGAATGTTGCATACTGAGCTTCCACACATTATTAGTACATGCTATTAGGTGAAAGATTTTCCTAAAAAGAAAACACAAGTACTGAAATATAAGCAACATTTTGTGGGAGTTTTTAATCTCACTAGTGCACAAGTGAAACCACATGCATTTACAGTTCATCAATTTGATGATTTTCAACCTGAATCTGTCGTCATTCATTTAAAAACCCAATCTTTTTTGCGCAGATCCAAGCTATCCTGTATTGTCTTGGTGCAAAATTTTAGCATCTTGGGGACAAGCAACAATGATGAAGTAAGATTCATTTTGTTAGGCAATTGTCTTATCAAACGTGAAAAATGTGTTTTGCTGCCATCTTGTGGCATCTATGGGCAATTAAAAAACTATTTGGGTGAGTATCAAGCACTGTAGGCCTACTGCCTTAGGTTTACAGGGCTCAGTCCTACATTTTTTGGGGGTACATACTGTCTCTCAGACGTGTGACGTCAGGCGCCAGTTTATCAATTTTTATTTTTAAAACACAAACAAGGTGGACCGCAGCCGACGTCAAAACAGGTTAACAGTGTGAGACGAAGACACACGAGCAACTCGCTAACGTTCGCCTCCTAACTCCTCTTGCGCTCACCCCATCCCGTGAGTCGCGTGATGCATTTATGAACACTCGGAAATAGCACCGTTCAACAAATTATTGAGAACTTCATCTGCAAAATGACATTTTGTTCAAAATCTGAAGTGTGACAAATATTAGATGAGATTATTCAGTATCGAGCAAATTGAGGTTGTCCTTTATTTGCTGTTTAACTCACTGTTTTCCCACGGAAGCTTCTTCTTTTTCATCTGCTCTCATTTCCTTCACTTGTACGTCTGGGTCCAGTCAGACTGTAATAGTCGGGTATGATCTGCCGTCTGCTCAAATCAGTGCCAACGGTATCAGGTTCTTCCTTCCTCTTAATAAGTAGCCATGACTAACGTGTTTCCACCGCACTGCGTGTACCTGCTTCGACGCCTTTATTGCATCAGTGTGTGCGCACGGTTATAACTTATTACTGTTTTCAACATGTCAGAGCACTGAGAGCAGAGCATGAAATACACGCACACAGAAGCGACACATGAGAGAGCTTTTTTTGTTCAAGATTTATTACTAAAGGTTAGCAAATAACAAAAGCAAGTAGGACTAACAAAGGTGTTTAACACTTTGCAATACTATATGGAAAAGGTTCATTAAATGCCTCGACATAGAGTGAAATTGTGACAGTTGAAAGTGGCCACTAAGACAAAAGAAGGTAGTCATGCTCGTGGAGGACAGCATTTATAAAATGGAGCCAAATATATAGACTGTATTTCGATGACAAAATAAACATTCATATGCTGTAAAATTGGAGAAGCTGGAATGCTGATCACATGTGAGAGTTTGGGTTAAAGGCTGCTTGTATGACAGCAGCTGATTGATTTGAACCTGCGCCATTCAAATGATCATGTTATTTACAAATTCCTGCCAAAGAGGCTTGAACGCATTTACATATTTACAAGTTGTTAACATATTTATATGTATGTATGATAATAGTCTGTGCCTCTTATTAAACTGAATTTGGCATAAAAACACTTGATGCATTTTTGCTTTATGCCCTGTGACGTATAAATTCAAATTGAAACCACAGAAATCCTCGATGTTATGATTGGATTGTCTCAAAACTTTTGATGCATGTAATAGGCGTAGATTAATAGCCATTCAACGGATTACTTTTTGATGACAATTGAACTTGAGGGGAGTTCCCGACCAAACCAACCACAACCAATCTTACCTAATATTAATCTTAATCATCTTTGATGAATATTATGGTATTGACTACCCCACCTACAAAGAGAATGACATTGCGCACACAAGAGCTTTTTCCTTGTGTGACATAAACAAGCAACTAGTTGCTCACCCTTCCCTCACGGATGTGCAGAGCAAATTTCACCCCACTTAGGCGTGTGTGTGACAATCAGTGGTACTTTAACTTTTAACTGTATCCATAAGTGGTTAGCACATCATTTGATGAGGCTCAGGGTTCGAATCTTGACTCGGGACAAGTAGCATAGAAAATAGATGGGTTGATAACCTGTGTCCAAGCATAAGCAAAACATGTGGTAGTTTAGCAGAGAAATTGTTTATAAAGGGAGATTCTTGACAATAATATGTTATATGTGACTTTACTAGTCTAAACATGACATTCTGATTAGTATTACATTTGTGGAATATAAGTTATGAAGCAAAGTCGTTTTTAGCCATCTCAGGTGGCGGCCATTTTGCCACTTGCCGTCGACTGAAGATGACATCACAGTTGCTCAGGGCTCAAGCACTGACCAATCACAGCTCACCTGTTTTTTGAAACCGAACTGTGATTTGTTTTTACCTGAGCATTGATGTCATCTTCAGTCGACAGCAAGTGGCAAAATGGCCGCCTTCTGATATTGATAAAAAAAACAGCTGGATTTTGCTGCTTAACTCATATTCCACTAATGCAACACTAACCAGAATACCATATTTAGACTAGTGGGGCTGCATACAACATATTATTGTCAACAAATTTTGGGGGGGGGTTTGACTTGTCATTGTAATTCCTCATCTCTCTTCCTCTCCCCTTAATTTGTACTTTTTCCCATCTAAGAAATTTGGGGCGCTAATTAGCAAGCTGCCATGCTTCCCGTTTGGTTATTGTTATTTTTTCATATTTCTTGGACAAGTTGCGACTGTGAAGACACATTTTCTTGTGTGCGTTTTTTTTTTTTTAGAAACATTTGGATGGAAACCTTACTACTGTTAGATGCTTTGTACACTGATTGATAGAAATCCGTTTTTTTCTGTTCTTTTTTTAATTCACGAAGTAAAGTGTGTACGTAAGTCCAAGTGCATACATAGTTGTTTCGTGCAATTGTTACATTCTGTGTACAGACGCTCCCCTACTTACGAACATTCGAGTTACGAACAACGGTACATACGAACATGTCGGTGCGCATGCGCGCATGTCAAAAAATGTTCGGAAAGAGATGCTGTAAGTTAGATTTTTTATTGCGCACCTTTTTCCGAGTACTGTAGTGCTTCTTTCCGCCGCTAATACCGACGCTTGGCGCTGTGAGAGCTCACCCAGCATTGGAGGCTCAGCAACGTGTCGAGGAGGAGGAAGAAGAAGAAACGCCTGTCGCTCATAGATAAAGCCATCGCACTCTTCGAGCAGCAAGACCCAAATATTGAACGTTGCACAAAGGTTGCAAATCAATTGAATGATGCCATACAGTGCTACCGCATCATTTATGATGAAAAAAGAAGAAAACTGTGCAATCGTAGTTAGATCGCTTCTTTCGGCCAGTTTCTAGTAAATCCTCCAAGGAAGATACTCATCAACCCTCATCTTCTTCTCCGCGACCCTCAACTTCTTCCTACATTGAAGTTACGGGGAGGAAGTAACTTTTGAAGCCCATTCCAGCGACGACGAAGAACCTCTCATGATATAAAATCCTCCTCTTCCTCCATCAAATCCTTAAGCATCGAGTACATCTTCCAAAAGTAAGTTAAACTTCATTTTATTTATCTTATTAGTACATACTGTGTGTGTGTCTCTCTCTCTCTCTCTAACATACGTAGTACAGTACTGTACGTATTCTCTTTAAACATAAATTATAATACAAAATATAGCACTGAAGCAACTTACGAACAAATTCACCTTACGAACGATCGCTCGGAACGTAACTCGTTCGTAAGTTGGGGAGCGTCTGTACTTCATGTACAGTCTTCATCTTCAAAGTGCGTTTTTTGCAAAACCTTCACGTGGCGCTCGTATATCTTGAGGGCGGGGCCAAGCCTGATTGACAGGCCAGTCAAAACGTCATTTCGCTGCATGAGGAGAAGAGACTTCCCATCGATTTCCTAAAGAGAGCAATGCCACGCCACAGAAGTGAATCAAATGTGCAACTGTTGGGCCCGTCTGCACCACCCCCTGGTGGTAAAAACAGGAGCTGCATCCTCACCTGTGTCTCAAAGGCAGCGGCCTGCTCAGGGAAACCAGCGATGGTAAAATAAGTGACCACATCAGACACTGTCCAGTCCACTGGGCTCCCCTTGGCACCTTCTATCTTTATAAACCTAGAAATTTAAAATGTTTGGTTCATTGTTCAAGCTTCTCCTATTACAAATTATTAAGCCTTCATTTTTTTTAAATATCAGTTTTTACAGTACCCGTGACCCTAAATGGGATATGTGGTGCAAAATGGATGGATGGATAGATAGATGAGAGTATGCTCACCCTCCATTATTGACTCCACCGTTCATCCCTTGTTCTTCTGACAGGCTGGTGTCTCTCGGGGAGGCAGTGGGGGTGAGCAGGCACGAGGACACGCCTTCTTCTGTTTTACATTCAACACCTGCCCAAAAAAGACAGTTTGGTTCCCTCTTTTTGTTGCTCACATCAGTGTACACACATACACACTATTAGAAGAGGAATTCACCATTAAGGCCCGACTGGGTGTGGATCTGACCCTGCATGTAAAGAAAAAACATTGTACACATGTAAACATGTAAACATTCTGTTAACAGTTGAAATGATGGTAAACCCCCTGAGCGTAACCGCCTTATGATAAACTTAACTCATTCGCTGCGATTGACGGCTCGAGACGTAAAAAAAAAAATTATATTAAAACTATTTCTATTTAACATTTTTTTCCCAATTTTGTTAACAAGAGTATGAAAACCTAGAAATTTTTTTTTACATTTAGAATAGATGTAAAATTTGTGATTAACCACAAGTTAACTAGTGAAGTCATGCAATTAATTACGATTACAAATGTTTAGCGCCTGATGACGCTAATTTTAATAATCAATTCTTTAAAAAAATAAAAACAAAAAATTAATAAACTTTTTTTTAAAGATTATTAAAAATTAGGGGCGTCAGGTGATTACAATTTTTAATCGTAATTAATCGCATGACTTCACTAGTTAACTCACGATTAATCCCAATTTTTATATCTGTTTTAATATAATATTTTTTTAAAAAGTTTTCAAACTCTTGTTAACAAAAGTGGGAAAAAATGTTGAACTAATAAAAATAGTTAAAATGAATTTTTGACGTCTATAGCCGTCAATGGCAGTGAATGAGTTAAGCAGGTGTAAACAACCTTTTTGAAGCTCTGAGCTACTTCTTGGGTACTGGTTATTGCGAAAAGTTTAATACAAACTTCACAAATTTGCTCAAATTACCTTTAAAGGGATACTTAACTCATTGAGTCATTTTCAACAGTGAAAAGTTAGCATTTTGTCCATAATTAATTTGATAACTTCTTTTTTTTAATGTACAATTAATACCTTTAATTAAAATCACATTCTTCCACTTGCTTCAACTGATGATGACATCACCTGTGCTGTGGAAGTAGGTAATGACTAATCATGGCTCAGCTGTTTTCTGGGTTTGGTTAGTAAACTGAGCCAGGATTTGTCTGTACCTGTTTCTTCAGCACAGGTGAGGTCCTCTTCAGTCGACAGCAAGTAGAAAAAATTGTTTTTAAAGGTATTAATTGTACATGAAAAATTTACCACATTTAAGTATAGACAAAATATTAACTTTTACTACTGAAAATGGCTCAATGAGTCAAGTATCCCCTTTAATAATGTTTTTAATTAATTGTTCATTTATGTGAAGACAGTCATTTATGTTAATGATTTCTCACATTAACTCATTCACTGCCATTGATGACTATAGACGTAAAAAATGAATGTGAACTATTTCTATTAGTTTAACAATTTTTCATTTAATTTCATTTTTTATGAAAACCTTTTTTTAAATTGTACATTAATAACAGATATAAAATCATTATGCGATTAATTACGATTAAACGGCCCTTATTTTTAATAATAAAAAAACAAAATTTGGACCACACTTTTTTAATTGTAATTAATCACGACTTCACTAGTTAACTAACGATTAATCACAAATTTTATATCTGTTCTAATTTTACAATATTTTTTTCCTAGGTTTTCATACTCTTGTTAGCAAAAAAATGATAAAAAAAAACAAAAAACTAATAGAAATAGTTAAAATGAATTTTTGACGTCTATAGCCGTCAATGGCAGTGAATGAGTTAATTAGGAAACAGTTTTATTAAAATGCAACAGTTCAATTCCAATCATGTCTACCAGTACAAATGTTTACATTTTCCCAAAAATCACTTCAACATTTTTAGAAAATCACAATGTTGCAGGTGCTGTACAGACAAAAATTACACACAACAACAACAAAAAACTTTCACAAGTACTGAAAAAAAACTCACAGCCACACCAAAAGCCTCTCTCACACACCCAAAAATATTCTTACTTAAACCATTAAAGCTCCCATATACAACAAAGTTATCTACTAAAACGTATTTTCTTTTTCATCGTATGTTCGAATGGCCGCACTATTATTTTGGGCTTCAGCTTGAATGAACCTAACTTTCACGGTTTTGAAATGTTAGGTCAAAAGGTAGACTACACCTTGGACTGGTTGCCAGAAAATCACAGGGCACAAAGAGAAACTGACAATCATTCACAGTCACACAGACATTGACACAGTCACCAAGTGGTGAAACAGTCATGACAATATTGAATGGTTTTGTTTTGATAAATAATTTTAGAAATAGCAGTTTACCTGCACATCCATAAGTGATTGATCAGGGGTGCCGGGACTTTTGTCTCCATTTGCTTTGATGCACATAGATGGAGGAGGGCACAAAGGAGGGGAACATCCAGTCGTACTGAAGAGATCCACGACTGAGAAGGTATCAGCACATAGAGGGAAGATTAGTAAATAAACATTGGCCACATACATCAAACAAATTCAACTGTTATTCGCCGGCCACAATATTAGGTACACCAGCAGAATCTAATGAGACCCAATATGTGTATTGTTTAGTAGTTTGATAGCTTTACTAACACAAATACCTGAAGCATCTCACCATGCAGCGCGGTTACAGTACTAAACATATTAAACGTGAAATTAATTATTCTCGAACCCTGACCAACGCACACCTTTGTCACGATGCGGCTTATAACAGAGGCTCTCCTCGTCCGACGCTTTTCGTATCTCGGCTTCTTCGCTGGCTTTCCCGATCAGGGCTGCTGCGGTTGTCATGGCGATCAGGGATTGTCCTCCTTCCTCATTAGAACTCCTGGGATCCTCCTCTTCCTCACTGTCCTCCTGCACACCATCCTCATCGCCGGCTTCTTCCATCGGCTCGCTGTCCTGAAGGGACGGTAAATGCAGCGAGGACATATAGAGTTTGGAAAGATGTTTCAAAAAATGGTTTATGGTTATTTAACAGGGGTGTGTTCACTTTGTACATTTTGCTTTTATTTCTTAACATTTGGACCTGTCTACAGTAGCCTTAGAGTTCTGATGGTCGGGTTTTGAAACTCAGTTCAGCATTCTTCTCACATTCACCCGCCTCTCCACCTCAAAAAACATGTTAGGCAAAGTCAGGAGTCAGCAACCTTTCCTGTCTTTAAAGTCATTTTAGGCCAAATAAATAACAAAAAAATCTGTCTGGAGCCACATAACATTTGAACATCATGATGAACAAAACAGTCATTATTGTTAGTCTAATGTACTGAGGGCCCGAGAGCTAATTAGTACTGCACCAGAACAGAAAAATATGCAGCATCCAATATAAAATAAAAATAAATAAATAAATAATAATAATAATAATAATAATAAATAATTAAAAAAATAATAAAATAAAATAATTAAAAATAATAATAATAATAATAATAACAATAATAATAAAAAATAAATAAATAAATAATAAAAAATAAATAATAAAAAAAATACATAAAAAAAAGAAAAAGAAAAAAATAATAATATTAATAATAATAATAATGCATTAGAATTATATAGCGCTTTTTTGGGACACTCAAAGATGCTTCACAGTGGATGCATTATTCATGCACTCACACATTCAAACTGTGGTGGCGGTACACTACTTAAGTAGCCAAAGCTGCTCTGGGCCAGGCGGATGGAAGCATTGGCTGCCATTGTGTGCCTACAGCCCTTCCGACCACTACCAAACATTCGCACCTTTCGGACACAAGTGTGAGTGGCAATGGAGGCAATGTGTGTGAAGACATTGACAATACATGATTTGGGGAGAGCAAGGATCAAACAACCAACCTTCCGGTTACTGGACGACCAGCTCTACACCCCCAGCCACGGCCGCCATGTTATGTAGAGCTTCATTTTTTTTTACCTCACTTCTTTAGAATTTTTTTCTGCCTTTTTTGCTATGAATTTTCTGGCATTTTGGGCAATTTTGTGGACATTTTATGGTTGAACTTTTTCTTTTCTGCCTTTTTAAAAAATATATTTCTCTGGCATTCCTGGCAATTTAATAGACATTTTTATGCAAATTGTCTGCTTTGTTCTTCCTTTTTTTGGACATTTTATGGTCACTTTTTGAAAATTTGTAGTTGTTTAAAAAACCCCGTTTTCATCTACCTTCCGTCTGTTTTTGTGACAACTTAAAAATTTGGACTCTACATGTTTTTAAAAAATGTTTTCTTTTTCTTTTTTATTCAATCATTAATGAATTTAAAGAATATTTTACCTAAAAATAATGTGTACAAAAAATATAAAAAAATTTTGGGAGATGTACAGGGAGCCACAGGAGAGAGACTAAAGAACCACCCACATGTGACTCCAGAGCCGCAGGTTTTAGACACCTGGGCTAAGTACGAGTAATTGCCCTTAGGTTTCCTGGTGACCTGCATGATTAAAATGATTACCGAAGTATAGTCTTTTTGACATCTTTTTGTTTTCATCTTAATTGTCTATTGTTGTTTCGTTTTTATTTTCATATTCAAATTTGATAACTTCATTGTCTACCAATGTGAAAACGTCACGCATGTGGGCGGAGAGAGAGGAGAAGAAGGGCGATACAAAGGACTGAATGATGATAGGAACTTGGGTAATTTACAAAAAAAACAACAACAAAAAAACAGGCCAAATGTGAAGTTAGTTTATGCAAATGAAAGGAGCGTCGAGGGACAGGATAGGGTTGTCAGAACCACGACCACCGATCTCGAGCCAAAAAGAACGTGCAAAGAAGATCTCGCTCGTGCACGCGCCATGCAGAAACGCGCTCACAACATGCGCGCGCGTCCCCCCCCCTTTTTTTCCCGGGAGCCGCTCCTGAACTGTAACCTGCAGCTTTTGTGCTTTAAACACACGCAAAGACGGGCAAATAGGCTACGCCTCGTCCCTTGTACGCGTCCCACTAATAACCGAGAAACGAACATTTACGTGATTCAGTATCTTTTTAAGATGGAGGAAGTGCATTACGTTGCAACGTGCGCGATCTCGGCCAGCTTTCATTAATTTAACAGCAGACAGCGCTTCGCCACGCCGCGCGGGTCCGGACGTGTTGCAAATATTAAGTTAGTGTCGCCCACCTTTATCGCGGGCTGCGGCGCGCTCTTTGCAAGACTCACAGAGGACGCCTCCGTCGTCGTCGTCCCCCTGTGAGGAAGAGTAATGTTCCCGCAGCGGGTCCTGCGCAGCCTGCCCCTGGCCACCTCTCGCTCCATGACCACTTTGACTTTCCCCCTGGTCAGCTTCTCTTCGGAGAGGCGCTCGTCTTGGCTGCTCAAATAGCCCAAAATCTCCTTGAGCCCCAGCGGCTTCACGGGGCCTTTTCCGCCGCCGGCGGCGGCGCCCCCACTGTGGTTCATCTCGGACAGGCTCCAGACTGAAGCCACCAGCCGGTCACTCAGGTCCGAGTTGCATCCGGTGCCCCCTCCCTCCACTGGAAGTTTGGGCTGCTGGGCTACTGTGTGCTTGCCTGTGCTGGCGCCTCCTGCGCAAGTTTGGTCGCGGGTGTCATCCCCGGACGGACCCGCTTGCTTCTCTCGCACGAGTGCCTCGTCGCGGCCAGGCCGGACTTCCTGTGTTCCCGTGGCCGCACTTGCTTTCTCTTGCACGACAAGGCGGGCCGCCACCGGCCCGTCGCCGCCGATGCTCCCGTTTCCGCGCTTCTGCTGAGACGGGCTGGGCTCCGAGTCGTCCTCCTGGTCAGTGAAGCTGAGCGCGCTGTCGCCGTTGTTATTGTTGACGAGGTCTTCACTCCTCTTTCTGCTTTTCCTCTGGACCTTGGCTGCGTTCCGGTAGGAGATCGAGCCCTTGTAGCTAACTTTCAGCACAGTCTGCTCTTGGATCAGTTTTTCCAGTTCTGCCCTGGTTCGATCCGGGTCTGACCCGTGTCGCCTCCGGACCATTCGACAAATTCTCTCCAGATCCGGGCGCGCTTTCCGCGAGCGAAGAGAGTCGATTGTTTCCAGGATCCACTCTCGGTACTTGTTGGGTCCGCCCGACATGTTCTCCTTGGGGTTCGGCTCAAGAGCGTGTGTTGTTGTTTCCTCAAGTGGCGCTGCTGTGTCAAAGCTGGAAGCGGAGTACGTGCGACTCCTCGGCTGGAGGACCGCTACGGAAGCCCGCTCTGTACTTTGGCGTTCGGTCGTCCGCCACAATGTGCGCTTAAGGTGGACCGAAAATGGCGCTCGCAACGGCATTTAAGGTGGAATTGTCTCGCTTTTGGCGCATCACAGCGGCATCACAGCCGCGTTCTTTGTTCGCCGTGTCATCGTGTTGGGTCCACGGTTGATACACAAAGGCTGACGCACGCTACGCGCGGCGGGTTGCGTGTGCGCCGCGTGGTGGTGGGGAATAGACGCTCAAGAAATGAGAGGGGAGGGGGGCATTCTGTTCCGCAGGCGGCAACACTGTCGGAGATGAGGACCTTTATGCTGCAAAACCATCATCAGAGGGGGCAAAAGTAGCCTAGAAAGTGTTGACGCGTTCCTTTAGTAAGCAATGAAAAAAATGGGGTAAAAATTAAATCGTGAACTATCAAACCATTTTTCTTTTTTTTTATGTGGACAAATGCATTTGAGATACATTCCTGAAAAAATATCAATCAACTTTCTTGTCAGAGGCCATAACAAATGGCAAATAATCTTTTAATTGACACCAAATTCTAAAATGAACTTCTCAGTGCGATAATTTGGCTTAGTAAAAAAAAACACACCCAAGCATAAAGCAACAATAAAATAAGTAACGTTTAGCAGACGATGCCTCAGGAGAGGAATCATAAGCTTAATGGGATCTTCATAATTGTTTTGAGGTTGAAGCCAACAATTTTTACCTTATTTCAACTGTTGACATGTTAAACTTCTCAGATTTATAGGGTAATAAGCATGTCAACTTGCTATTGGAGTATCGGTTCAATATACTGCATGGTATGCTTACACACACACACACACACACACACACATTTATATATATAAACAAACAATGGCATCCCTATACTTTTTAGTGCCACTAACTAGCCATTTTGATCAATAAAGCTATTTTAGAGAAATCAGTCAATGGCATCTACTTTTGCCAAGACGTTTGTCATCGGAGAAAATTGCATGCTGCTGACACTTAAAAAAATGTTTTGCAGGGAGTACAGAACTGTAAGGGGGAAGTCAACATTAACATTTCCTTGACAATAATATTATGCAGCCCCACTAGTCTAAATTGTTGACACCCACAATTCCATATGTTGATCTAAACAGAAACACTGACCTACAATTGCAACCTAAATTCTAATATTTGTTCCATTAAATTGTATTAATTTATTCCCAACAGTCTAACCTCTATTTCGCAGTGTTTTCCTTAGCTGCACTGCTCCCAAGTTTGTGTATGTTACTGCCTCCCGCCCTCCAATTTGAGTTCAGCATGTACGCTGCTAATCTATCCAGTAGTGCAGCCCGATATTACTTAAAAAGAGGAAGTTAACCCATATATATATATATATTTTTTTTTTACAATAATGTTGCATCATGAGCTCCCCACTAGTCCAAACACTGTATTCTGATTAATATTAAATTTTTGGAGTTTGAGTTAAGCAGCAAAATCCGTTATTATCCATCTGAGGGGGCGGCCATTTTGTCACTTGCTTTCTTCTGAAAATGACATCAGAGTTGCTTAGGGCTCAGGTAGCAACCAATCTCGGCTCACCTGTTTTCTGGGGCTGAGCCGTGATTGGTCAACCCAAACTTGACTCAGCAAGCTAACAAAATGAACTTTGACTGTACCAAAATAAATAAATAAAATCGTAATAATAATAATAACGAATTACTTTTATACATCAACAAGTTTTCATCGAATCCGTGACTCTTTATTTACATTGACTATGGGGAATTTAGATGAATACCCTGTAACGAAAGGTATCATATATACTACATGTCATTTTGAGCCCTCTATTTCATGAGTATACTGTATATATTTTTTCACTTTAAAAGCTTTAAATGCATTTCACTGATTAAATGATTAAATGATTTAAATGCATTTCACTGATCATCCTATAGAGAGCAGTAATTCTCCATCAGATGGCTTCCATGTGACGTTGCAGGATTGCCATATTTCAGAAAAGAGAGACACCTGATTTTGAAGAATAACTGTCAAATTTTGAAGAGGAGAAAGTTAAAAAAAAAATTACGGAGACAACATTATAAACAATTGATTGGTATATACACAATGTGAAATTATTCAATGTTTCATAAGTGCTTTAGTAAAACTGTTAAAAGTCAATGTATAAAAATTGAAAAAGCAAGGTATGTAAGGTCATGAAACTCTGGATCAGTCAAGTTTTATTTCATTTACTTTTTTGGTATTTAACATGTTATAAAGTCTTGATTTTTCAAATTAACTACTAAAATATTTAAATGAGATTAAACAGCAAAAAAAGTAGACATGCAATTGGTTGTATTATGACTGATTGCTCGTTGGTGTTGCTATAGTATATCTGCTAGTAAGTTACTTTTGTTTTCTGATTTTCTCTCATAAATATCACAATTTTCAGGGAAAAAATAGACAATAACCTGTTTGTCGGTGTGCGTCAGTGTGTGAGTTTAGATGGCAAAAAATAAAAATGAAAAATACAACATTGGCGATGCTTTAAAAATGATTATGGATGGCATTTCAAGTGATGTTGAGCAGCTATATGAAGATGATCGTGAAGGGGAGGAATGAACCCTTCTGCAAATAGATGAAATTATCGATAATAGTAAAGATGAGAAAGAGGACACAACTGGCCAGCAAGGGGCCAAAAGAAAAGGAAGGAGTATTGGTGGAAAAGTAAAGAAGATTGAGGAAAGACTTGATTGCACACCGTACATGTATTTCAAAATGGTGTATGAAATTGCAAAGGATACAAACTTGTACACTACAGTGTACAAAAAGATGGAAAGCCAGTAAACACAAATGATAAAGACACTCAGAAAATTCTGGGCATGTTCTTGCACATGGTACTAGTACAAAAGCCGAGCACACGACACAATTAGGAGATGACCACAACATTAAATTAAATTAAAATAGCAGAAACGTTTCTCTTCCAATGTTATTGGCAGTTCCGTTGGTGGAGTTCTCAATGCCGCTATTAGCAGTTATACAATTGATTATTAGTGGAAAAGTTATTTCTGATGTTTGGAAATACTAACATATTTTATCTGTCTGTGTATTATTATGTTTTAGTTTGTTATGAAATTAATAATTTAAAGCATTGTAGATGGATGCATTAAATATGATACAAATCAAAATGTGGAAGTTGACCCCCCCCCCCCCCAAAAAAAAAACATTTTCAGAAGAATCAATAAAGGCTCTATTGTGTCAATTATTTCATGGTTCAGGCTTAATAACCAAAGAAGCATGTCTTTCGGCGGCGGGAAAAAGTGGGAATACCTGGAAAAAACCAAGGCAAATGTGTAAACTCCACACACATGTATATCTTTCATAACTGAATTGTTGTTGTTTGATAGAAATAATGTGAAATCGAATATGTTACATTTCATATCCATCAAATCATCCAAAGAGTTACATTTGTTTGTTTGTGCATTGTTCTAGACATTTTTGTATTGATTTATCCTTTTCATCAAAAAGAAAGTCAGTTAAACAAGCCATTGATTTTGAAATGTCTCTTCCGTAGACCTTTGCCAATTTCAGCAGTTTGGCAACTGCTTATACGTGAAATTATGATGTTGTGTTACCAACTTTATGGGAGGAGATTGGCTGCGTGGAATATAAAAGGGGAGCGTTGCAGTCCGGAACTCAGTTCAGGATCGGGGAAACAATGTGTACAACTCCTCTGTGGCTGCTGGCCTCACTGGCCTTTGCCTATTTGTCTTCTGTGGTTGATGGTGTTCCACTGTAAGTAGACTTTTTCTTCAATTTCTTCTTCATTTTAATGCCTGAAACCATTAGGTGTTTGTGACTAAGATAAAAGTATAGGGAGGCCAGGGCTTGGTCACATTTGTACACTTTTAGATATTTCTTGGAATCAATACATCATTTATTAACAAAATGAGTACCAGATGAACAAAAAAATTCACAGGTATATATTTTGTATTAATTTCATTTTCATATTTTGTGTCAGTGTAGAGTTATAAGCAATCAAATAAAGAGGGTGAACATGTGATATGTTGCCTCCACCATAGTTAGGTTGTCTCACTATATGGGGTAAGATGTCACACTGGATTCAATAAAGCAAGGACACAATTATTGCTGTTCTCCTTTTATTTATTTATTTAAAAAGTTAAAATTGATTTCAGCCAAATAACATTTCATTTAAAGAGCCTTTGAACAATCTATAACATAAAATATTATGCAACAAGCACTGGATTAAAGTCCTTAGAAACTGCTTGAATGTAGGCCAGGACTCTCAGCCTCAAATGCTTGTTTTACCTTCCTTAACGCCTCCAGCCACTACAATAGACAGCTATTCAAATGTTGCATTCTCCGATGTAAATGAATCTTTAAAAAAAAAAAAATCCTCAAGAATCCTGATGTAGGTTATCATAAATCGTGCATTAAAGGACTACACTGGAAAATCCCAATTAAATAAAATAACCAGTCCTGAAATGTGGACAACAACTGGAAGATCCATTTGTAAACACTCAAACAAAACCTGACAAATGAATTTCCTCGCTCTCAGACTCATTATTTAAATGACAATTTTGGCATACTTAACCAATTTGACAGGGGTTCATTTTTTTTATTGGTTCATTCATACTTTGCATGTCACATGATAACCCAAAATGACAGACACAAAACTTCCATGTTTGCTAATACTAGCTCTAGTTTAAAGTTAGCTTAAACCAAAACAATAATTATTATGCCTATATTTACCCTGCCTGCCTGCTTGTCTATTTTTCATGAACTGTAAACTTTGGCATAGCCCACTCGCATAATGATTAGCAGACCACTCGTTTGCAGTTCCACAAGTCAAGGTAATTTGGTCAAATACGGCCAGGCAGCATTTATTTGTTTCATTCCATCAAACACAGTAAACAGTGCTGGGTGAAACGAAGCAAATGTGCTCAGGGCCTCTTGGATGGCTGCGTGGTCATCATCATCATGAATTTATAGTCGAATGTAAAGGATGTTAATAAAATGGATGTTGAGTGGAAGTCAAAAACAAGTTTTTTTCCAAAGCCATAACGCTACTCAACTTTTTTGTTACTTTTTTACTCATTTCTTATTGCAATGACAAGGGGAAATCGTCCACAATTTCGTTGTACATGTGTATAATGACAATAAAGGCATCCTATCCTATCCTTAATCGGGTATTTTCACTTTAGTTTTACAACTGAGATTACTACAGGATCAAGCAGTGTTAGCCACGCCATCACAGGCATCATATCAAAAAGATAGGATAACAAATGATTTGTGCATATTTTCGTGATTTATTATAACTTCCTCCCTGACACATTTGAATAAGGTATTTTCCTCTCATTCACAAGCTGTCAAATCATTTGAGTTTGCTTTTGTCATACATACTCAAAGTATACCTTTTAATGTATACATAGATGTGCCTATACACGTATCATGCATATACAGACGTCACTTGTATATAAATACTTGCATAAAGAGACGTATATATGGACATATCCACAATTTGCTTAAAGTGGAAGTCAACCTTAAACATTTCTTGACAATAATATGTTATATGTGAGCTAACGAGTTTAAACAAGACATTCTGATTAATATTGCATATGTGGAATATGAGTTATGAAGCTAAATCCATCTCAGGGGGCGGCCATTTTGCCACTTGATGTCGACTGAAGATGATGTCAATGTTGCTCAGGGCTGAGGCAGCGACCAATCACAGATCACCTGTTTTCTGAAGCTGCGCTGTGATTGGTTGTTACCTGAGACCACCTGAGCAACATTGATGTCAATTTCAGTCAACAGCAAGTGGTAAAATGTCGGATAAAAACAGCTCTAAGAATGCCATATTTAGACTAGTGGGGCTGCATAGAACATGTTTTTGTCTTCACAAAGTACTACAGTATGTAATGAAAATCAATCGTAACAATATGTTGTTTGTAATATTAAGTGCAATTTTAAAATTAGCAGCAGCTGTGATACTGAGCGTCAGTATATTGTGCTGCTGAACCTAATCTTGTGACCAAGACTGTAGATCCGTATAACTTATAATGATTCTCCCTCTAATGTGCTGTAGGAAGCTGATGTCTTCCCCCAACCTTTTGCGAGTAGGAAACGCAGAAAACATTTTTGTGGAATGTCAAGACTGCACTGGGGGTGACATAAAAGTGGACATAAACGTGACGAACTATCCGACCAAAACCGAAAAGCTTGGGTTGGGTGCGTCTGTGACCCTGACTAGTGCTAACAACTTCCAAGGCTTTGGACAAATTTTGGTAAAACAGAGACACTATGAGTATACTTTGGATGTCTCTGAACACTTGAATACAACATATCCGTCTTTGTCTTAGATACCGGCAAAGGGCTTTAGCACAGACCCCACCATGAAGCAGTATGTGTACCTGCAAGCTCAATTCCCTGACCGGCTGTTGGAGAAAGTTGTGTTAGTGTCCTTCCAGTCTGGATACATCTTCATCCAGACGGACAAGAATCTCTACACCCCTGACAGCACGGGTGCGCAACGGATGGCGTTATCATCAGCCATATAGCTCAAATCAACTTATCGCAAATAAAATGTGTCTTGCTGTCTTTCAGTGAAATACAGGATGTTTGGACTGACGCCTAGCATGATACCTATCGAGAAAGATGACCAAAGTCAAGATGATGATGCCGTCGCCGTAATCCTTGAGATGATGGTTAGCATTTTTATCCCAAATGTTCCCAGCCGGTAGACAGTAGGTGAAAGTGAGGTCATTAGTAGCTAGTAATTCACATGAAATGAAACACTAAAACGAAAAATATATATATAATAATAATTGCGAGTAACATTTATCATACAGAAGTATTAGTATTACTATGGCGTTTGGATATAAAAAGCTGACAGCAGAATTGAGGTTCATATTGTTCAACAACAAATGAATTCTTAATCTCATAAGACATATTTCTACATGTGCTGTGTAAACAAATTCAACAGATTTATATTGTTAGGTCTCAACAAGCGTAGGAGCTGATCTGTTGTTTAACTAATATGAGCTAATAATGTGTGATAAACCTTTTGGGTGCTTGGTGGCACTGGGGAAAAACTGGGGTCACTTCTTTACAGGTACCACTTCTTTTGTAACAGATACACATTCAAACCCATCACTATCAGTTTTTTTTTTTTTAACATCCTCTTCCTCCGACTTGTTATTGCAGTGTGTTGTTCCAATTGTATTGTTGGTAAGGAGCAAATAAGGGGCCCTACGCAAGAGATTAAGTCGAGTAGTGCTATTGGCTTTTTGTCATTGACATGGGCAAATGTCAGGCCAATCTCTTGCCTTCAACTCAGCGCCCGAAACAATTGCCTGGGTTGACGGCCCTGTTGTGGCGTCTTCGCAGCCTATTATGGAGTGGCTCTAATACATGATCAGAAAGAAACGTGAGGCTGATGATGATTTGTTCAATATTCTTTATCCTTAGACCCCTGAAGACATCATTTTACCTCTTGAGTCAGTCTTTTTGAAGTCCGGGATCTTCAGTGGAAACTTCAAACTTGCTGAGATAGTCAGGTGATTTATTTATTAATTTTTTTTACATTCAATTCATTTTACATTTTACATTCAATTCAGTCAAAAATAAAGGAAATTTTGTTTATATACAATATATATATATATATATATATATATATATATATATATATATATATATATATATATATATATATATATATATATATATATATATATATATATATATAATTGTATTATTATTATTTTTTACATCATTCTGCTTCTTTTCTTTGACTCAAATATTGAGGAAATTTAGTTTGTTTATAAATGCAAGGTAAATCCTATTTAAAGAACGAAACAAAAAAACAAGAGTATATTTTTCAAATTAATTTTAAAAACTTGTTTGCATTTCTGTGTAGTCCTGGACTCTGGAAAATAGTGGCCAAGTTCCAAAGTCACCCACAGCAGAGCTACTATGCAGAGTTTGAGGTCAAAGAGTATGGTGAGAGCGGACCATATTGTGAATCGTTTCACACAAAAGTCTGTTACTTTTTATCCAATTAAAAAAATGAAATGTTTTCATTGCTTTCAGTGCTCCCCAGTTTTGAAGTCAAATTAAACCCTTTGTTCTCCTTCTTCTATCACGATAGTCAAGAGTTCACTGTTGACATCAAAGCCACGTAAGTGAAAGTCATTTTGGTGCAGAAAAAGCAAGTCTTGGTCTTTTACATCCCTTGTTGATCATTGTATAATCTTCACTTTCTTCCCATGTGATTTAGGTATCTATTTGGTAGGGAGGTAGATGGGACAGCCTTTGTGGTGTTTGGGTTTCTCAAGGATGACAAAAAGAGGAGCTTTCCTGAATCTCTTCAGAAAGTGCCTGTAAGTACATACGACAGTAAACCGTAACTTAGACTGCATCCTATTTTACTAATCTGCAAGACTGCACACTTTGATGTACATTATGTTAGTTCATATATGTAACTGACTGATTTTCTTCAATGGGGACAATCACTGATGAATAAATCGATTGTTTATCAACATTATTTCCTGTATGAATTATTACCGAAAACACTAAAGGCAATGTCTTTTGACAGATGTATTCATCTTAAATTAAACCTTTTTGCAACAATCGTTTTAACAATTACGCATTAAAGGGGAAGTCAACCCCAAACCTTTTTTTTGACAGTAATATATTCTGTGCAGCCCCACTACTTTAAATATGGTAGTCTGTTTAACATTGCTTTAGTGGAATTTGAGTTAAGCAGCAAAATCCAGCCGTTTTTATCCATCTCAGGAGCGGCCTTTTTGCCACTTGCTGTCGACTGAAGATGACATCAATGTTGATCAGGTTTCAGGTGACAACCAATCACAGCGCAGCTTCAGAAAACAGGTGAGCTGTGATTGGTCATTGCCTGAGCCCTAAACAACATTGATGTCATCTTCAGTCGACAGCAAGTGGCAAAATGGCCGCTCCCTGAGATGGATAAAAATGGATGGATTTTGCTTCATAACTCTTATTCCACAAATGTAATATTAATCAGGATGTCATGTTTAGACTAATGCGGTCAAACATATTATTGTCTAGAATTAAGGTTGACTTCTACTTTAAATATTGTGTAACACAAGGCAAAAAGGAGTAACAAAACAAAAAAATTAGATGGAACCTGAGCCCCACTTAAACTTCTTCACACATAAAACGCACATACACGTAAAACAAGACAGGAGCTAAAGTTTGCTAGATGAGCAATACAAACATGTCCATGTGAACACAGTAGAAGTTAGTGCAAATGCCAAGGTCCCGATGTGGTAACTAAATTGTGCAAACTAAATTAAACTCGCTGTCTCTTGACAACTGCAGCTCACCGATATTCATATATTTTTTTCTGTATTTTTGATTTTTAGATCGAGTCAGGCTATGGAGTGGTCACACTCAGGAGAGAGCAGATGACACAAGTCTTCCCAAACATTGATGCGTTGGTGGGAGGTCACATATTTGTGTCAGTCATTGTAATGACGTTGAGTGGTAAGTCAAATGATTTGTCATGTAGGAATTACACAAATTCAGCTGCCTGCAAATGGATAAAAACGAATTACTTTTACATAGGTGTAAAATAGCTTTAATTGTCCTGTGTGTTTGTAGGTAGTGAAATGGTGGAAGCAGAGTTGAGAGGCATCCAGATTGTCACATCTCCATACGCCATACAATTCACGAAGACACCCAAATATTACAAACCTGGAATGCCCTTTGATGTTACGGTAAAGAGCATACATTGTATGCACTGACATAATAGCTTCTCATTAGCATTGTGTGAAGCTTTTGCACGCTTAAAGGCTGAAGCAATGTTAAATTTAATCCCAGATCAGATTTTTTTCCCACGCAAATTGGTGTATTTCACGGAAGGCTCGAAAATAAACTATATGCTAATTACAACTTTTAACAGCAAAGCAATGACAATGGCAACGCAGCTTTACTTAAAAATGTACTCATATTTTAATTAGATCCAGTACAAATGCCATATAAAAAAAAAATCTGACTTTTGTAACATAATAATACAGTCTACCGAGCGGTTGTAATCATGATGCCGTGCTACTCTTGTATTGACATTTTGAGCTTGCTACTGATAGTGACCGACCCACGGTACTGTTAAATGGTCGGTAATAGCATTATCAGGGACGGAGCCAGAACATTTTCAGTGGGGTGGCCAGGGTGATACAATACCTCAGTGAGGGGTGACCATGCATGTGTGCGTGAATAATGCCATTTTCTTTGCAGTTGCTTTCCTTTGGTATACAAGTACTAGTGTATTCATGAGTAATAAAAAAAACTCTGAACTTTTTTTTTTCTTTCAATGGCAAACATATACAACTTGGATAATGATATTAATATAAAATGAAAAACAGTTGAATGTTTGCTGACAAATCAGTTTTTTGTGTCTTGGGAGGCAGCTTAGGGTTGTGAATCCTGATGAAACTCCAGCACAAGGTGTTCCTGTGGTGGTGAATGCAGGCGAGGTACAGGGCATGACCTCATACAACGGCCTTGTCAAGTTCACTCTCAATGCAAATGCAAGAGATGCAATTTTGAAAATCACTGTAAGTTTCTTTCTTCATTTTAAGTGCGGATGAAAGTAACAAAGGACGTGGACAACACAGTGCATGTCGGTCTCATGGCATCTCACATCGTTTGTCAACTTTAAACAGCATAGTCTGCTTGTCTGTGTTGTTTTTTAACAGGTACGGACCGATGACCCCAAAATTACCAGAAAAAGGCAAGCAGTTGCTGAAATGGAAGCGTTACCATATAACACCAAAAGTGGAAACTACATCCTAATCAGTAAAAAAACATGCAATTATCATCCCATCATGTACTACATTCAGTGCTGTAGCTATTTCAGTATGTCATCTTGAAAATGTGACTTTTGTAGGCGTGTACGAAGATGGACTGCATTTGGGAGACAACCTGAAAATCAACCTCTATCTAAACCAGGTGCCAACTCGAGATACTGACATCACATACTTGGTGAGAGGTGTTTTATACCAGTGTGTGTGTGTGTGTGTGTTTGATTGTCATTTTCAAAGCTCAACGCCTGACGTTTGCCTCTTCAGGTCATTTGCAGGGGACAACTGGTGAAATATGGCCGTTACAGGACGATAGGCAAAATTTCGATCTCCCTCAATATTCCCGTCACTAAAGATATGCTCCCATCATTCCGTATCGTAGCTTACTACCGTCCAGATAACAGCGAGGTGGTGTCAGACTCTGTTTGGGTGGATGTCAAGGACTCCTGCATGGGAACGGTAAAATCACAGTTAAGCTATCATAATTCTCACCCATAATTGTGAAGTTTTATTCTCAGTATAAAAGATTAAGTGATTTCATGAATTGAAAACATAGATCTGTTTCTCATCATTTATTTAGCTCAAACTGGAACCATCAAGACCGACACCATCCTATGAACCTCGCAAGATGTTTGGACTAAAGGTCACTGGAGACCCAGGGGCCACTGTGGGCCTGGTGGCAGTTGATAAAGGGGTTTTTGTTCTGAACAAGAAGCACCGTCTGACCCAGAAAAAGGTAAACACTTTTGACTTCTTTGTTTGGTGCTCATTAGGATCAATATGCTTCCAGATGAGAATTCATTTTGCACAAGTAACTGATAATTTTCATTATCATAATAAATAATCATTGACACAACAATCATACAAATACTGTGCAAAGTAGAAAATGATCAAGATTCAAATTTTAGTATGTGACTTGTTAGGTAATTTTAGGTCTATTAATTACCAATTGCTTAACAGGTGTGGGAAACCGTGGAGAAGGACGACCCAGGCTGCACACCAGGTGGAGGCAAGGATGCAATGGGTGTGTTCTACGATGCTGGGCTGGTGTTTGAGACCAGCGCTGGGCAAGGAACCCCTTTCCGACAAGGTGACAGATTGGGGTGTTTTTCTGTCTATCACTTTACATATTCACTTTAAGCAGGGTTTCAAACTTTTTCAGACTCAAATTAGCAAGGTGAGGGCTGGTATGTGACGCAGATCAGCTAGGAACAGAATTCTCAGAAGAACTCAAATGCTTCTCAGATACTGAAACACTTTTGATGACAGATATATAAAATACGTATACATATTTTTAAATATTATATATATATATATATATATATATATATATATATATATATATATATACAAAACATCTTTACTTTACCAGCTAAAAATGCACAAAGCTCCTCTCGCTGTTCAACATTCAACAAGGAAACGGTGAGTAATTCTGCAAGAACAGAATTAATTGCAGCGTCCATTCGTCCATGTTAGGTTTGTTTATTTGCCCTGGTGTCGGCGCTGCCTTCCTGGTTTCGTCACAGCTGAGCTACATATCACGCCCCCCACACAATGTTGCTCTGTGATTGGTCGGAACCACCAGTGGTTCAGATTGGTGGAAATCAACGGGCTCGGTACAAGGTGTATTCTCGGGAGTTTGCAAAACTCAACAAATACCGTAAGAATTCATCTTGCGGAGCAAGGTTATTCCACCACACCAGCATCTACCGAAATTCAAACAGAATTTGCTTCCCCCTCTGGTTGCTGAATCGGTGGAGGCTGGTGTTTGTGGATCTCACACTGCTTCATCTATCCTTCCTTCCTTTCCTCAGTCTTTCCTTTGGTTTCTTGAGGGTTCCCCAATTTGTTGGAATTTAGATGTTTCTGGGGTTGGTGAAAGACTCGGGTTTGTAACTCTGTGGGTAGTAGGTGGTGTCTGCTCGGTGCTGGATTTCACTTTGTTTCACCTTTCTTTTCTTTGATCCTTCCTCTGGTCCCCTGAATTTTACGACTCTAGCGGGATTCTGAAGTATTTGGTTCAGGTGAAGTGTATAGGATTTTTAACAGTTTTCTGGTGAATTAATGAGCACAAACTCACATGCACACACGCACATTCACACACACAAAATTTAACAAGAGAGAGAGAGAAAGAGAGAGAGAGAGAGAGAGAGAGAGAGCAATGATGATGACATGCTGAATCAGTAAGATAACTGAACGAACAATACTGAGCTCTCTCATAATTTTTATTATTTTTAACCAAGTAGCTAGTTCTCCGACCACGCTAGCTATGCTAGCATGTTACAACAAAAACAACAACAACAATAAAATAGTTGATTCATCACTTATTTTTGTACACTTCAATAACAATTTCAACTTTTGGGCTGCTGGGAAAGAAAAATAACAGACATTAAGGAGTGTATTTGGAGCGATCTCAAAATCAAACATCTTGACCACCTATTTTTAGACAGAGCAAGCCACGGCTAGCGGCTCACATATATCACGATCGCATTATGGCAAAAGCATTTTTACTATCTTACAATGACACTTACCTTAATCAAAATGGTCAGAACACACTTTGGTAGACTTTGTTGGTTGGAAATCCTATTGATGTATCTTTGCAATTTCAGACAATTTGTCGTTTCGTTTTCCATGGATCGACACACAATCTGGGGCAAATGACAGCATGTGAATACTATCTAGTTTCATTTCACATTTTTGTTCGACCAATTTTGCACAAATGAACGCCATACGTGTGCACCATTGTGAAGCAATTTGTGAAAATCCGGAATAAATGAACAAAATGAATGAATCAAAGTAACTTGTAATAAGCATCACGAGCGCTCCTCAGCATTTGCTTGCATTGTCTTGCTGGCCGTTTGCCATACCAAAGGCCTGCTGGGTCGATAGGTGGGGGTCTCTGATGTCATGTGAATACTCTGCATATCTAGTCGGAACTTCTCGACCTCGCACACCAGCTCAGGCTCCTTCCCTGCCAGAAAAGGTGACATTCCATGTCCCCAGAGCTAGCTTCAGTAGCCGGGGGTCGGACTGCCAAGGTCCCCGCCTTTGGCTGCCGCCCAGCTCACTGCGCACCCGACCCCTTCGGCCCCTCCCACGGGTGGTGATCCCATGGGAAGGGGGACCCACATAACCTTTTCAGGCTGTGGTCGAAGTTATTATTATTATTGTTATTATTTATCTATTTTTATATAAAGTTGAATACTGTCTACTAATTGATCGACTGATATCGACTTATATTATATAATAATAATAATAATAATAATAATAATAATAATAATAATAATAATAATTATTATTATTATTATTATTATTATTATTATTATTATTATTATTATTATTATTATTATTATTATTATAGTGCGGCATGGTGACTATGACTGGTTAGCACGTCCGCCTCCCAGTGCTGAGGGCGTGAAGTCGAGTCCGGGCTTCGGCCTTCCTGGGTGGAGTTTACATGTTCTCCCCGTGCTTGCGTGGGTTTTCTCTGGGTACTCCGGTTTCCTCCCACATTCTAAAGACATGCGTGGCAGGTTAATTGAACACTCCAAATTGTCCACAGGTGTGATTGTGAGTGTGGGTGGTCGTTCGTTTCTGTGTGCCCTGCAATTGGCTGGCAACCAGTTCAGGGTGTACCCCGCCTACTGCCCAAGCCAGCTGGGATAGGCTCCAGCGCCCCCCGCGACCCTTGTGAGGACAAGCGGTTAAGAAAATGGATGGATGGAAAATAATGATAATAATAATAATAATAATAATCAAGATGCCCCTGGTTCACTAGTAAGCTTTCTCGGGTTCTTGCATTACACTTGTCTCATTGATCTTATTATTATTACTATTATTATTAAATTTTTTGTTGTTCTCATTTTATTTATCTTTTTTTAATATAAATGTTGAACATTGTTGAATATTTTCTAGAGCTGTATCTGTATCGTCTGTATCTGTAATTAAACTGTGCTACATTTCCAGAGCTGAAATGTCCATCGCTCAGCAGGAGCAAACGAGATTTAACTCAGGTCGATACCACCTTAGGTAAGGATATCTCGACACTTGTAGGCATTGTATGACAAACAACTGGGGAAAAAAACTGACACTGGCATTAGCCATAATTTTATCAAGATATTGACGGTGGCCCCTGGTCTTTCACGTTTGCTTGTTTACAGCGGGTAAATATCAAGGGCAAGAGATGGAATGCTGTTTGGATGGCATGGCGGAAACTCGTCGCTCATACACTTGTGAAACACGCAGCGAGTACAATGCGAATGGCAAAGAGTGTGTCGAGGCCTTCCTGCATTGCTGCAAGAAGCTGGAAGGCCAGCGAGCTCGGATGAAGCGAGAAACCCTTCGAATACGTCAGAGTAAGAGATGGACACATTGGGTCCATTCTATTGTTGGTAATTACATCAACTTGACTTAGCAAGTCATGATGTACACTCAAAGTTTACTGTTGGTAGGCTTAAAACAAAATTCAAGTTGGCATAACTTGACATACTTAGCTTGATAATGTAATTTTTCTCAACATTGACTTTTCCATTTTAAGTTCCCTCTCCTATACCCAAAAATCTGAGTGTGACAATGCAGAAAGTTGAAACAACATTCCATAGTAAATAAAATGTAATTCTAATTGGTCAACTGAAGTCATAAATGTATGTTTTTTATCAAGATACTTTCATTAAGATAACAATAACTGTGACTAGCTAGCCTCCAGCACTGTTACTACGTTAGCAGTCTGTGTGTTTTAATAATTTCTCAAATAAAATCAGCCTTATTTACTTGACTTGTTGTAATGGTAAAACTCAACATTTATAATGTATATTGTTTATTTAAAAAAAAAAGAAAGAGTGATGAAATTTGGGGACCTCCTGCATTTTTTGACAGTGTTATTAAAGCTACCCTGTCATAACACTGAACATAGTGTGCAACAAACCTTAATATTTTTGTCTTAAAAAAAGAGTTAATCAAAATAGTGGCTGTACTAAACGTTAATTTATCTCATTTGTGGACACGCAGTCTCAATGCAATGCACTGAAAACGATGATGTCACTCCCTCAGATGCGAATGTTAATTTGAATACTCCCACATTGCATTTCATTATATGTTCAATACCAGAGGATATCTTTCTAAAGTGTTCTATAATGTATAGTTATTTGTTTAGTGACTTTAGTGAGTCCTATAGTGTTAGTAATTATGGTAATACGTGGGTGGGAAAGACACCTTTGTTGAGAAGTCGGTGCTGTTTATTTAAGTCTTGTCAATTCTTGCTCACTACTGTATGCTACAGGTAGTCAACTGCAACTGCAGTAAAAAATGCCACTCTCTGGAATGCTACTTGTACCTGTTCCTAGGCGCATATGCATTTTACAAATTAACTATCAGGGTCATTTGAAGAGTACCTGTAATCTGATTACTTGTTTAGAATAAGTTACGTGACCAAGTGTCAACCGACATGACTGATAATTAACAAACGGAACTACTTCAAAATATATTGGTAATGTCAGTTGTCTTAACGCATTTTTTGAGTTACAAACTTGTCCTTATAACAGTTATTAATTAAGCAGTAATTAATATCTTATTTGACTGAAGAGGTAAAGTTAATTCATCCAATGTAATATTGTTGGTTCATCGCAATTTCAAGTTAAGTTGTCATAATTGAGTGAGACTAATGCAAACTGTTAAGTTGATGTTTTATTTTTGAAGCTAAACATTTCTTTCTAGAGTGTCCATGGCCCACCGAAATCAACGTCTCTCATGACCCTTTAAATATATTTTTAAGGTGGGGCGAATGATTACAATTACTCGTACATGGACAACATGGAAATTGTTTCCCGCACGAATTTCCCTGAAAGCTGGCTTTGGTCTGAAATCACATTGCCTGCTTGCCCTCGACAAATGCCTAACTGGTAAGGAAACTGGTCTATATGCTGTCAACATATACTGAGTAGGTACACTTGCACATCGCATAAGATCCAAATACAAGAGCTGTTTACTAAAAAAAACAAAAACTTCAGACATAGTGAATGAGCGTTGAAGTCCCCCAGTAGAACGAGGGAGTCCCCAGGTGGTGCGCTCTCCAGCACACCCTCCAAGGACTCCAGAAAGGGTGGGTACTCTGAGCTGATGTTCGGTGCATAAGCACAAACAACAGTCATGACCCGTCCCCCCACCCGAAGGCGGAGGGAGGCTACCCTCTCATTCACCGGGGTAAACCCCAACGTACAGGCGGCTCGCTGGGGGGCAATGAGTATGCCCACACCTGCTCTGCGCCTTTCACCGTGGGCAACTCCAGAGTGGAAGAGGGTCCAGCCCCTCTCAAGAGGATTGGTACCAGAACCCAAGCCGTGTGTGGAGGTGAGTCCGACTATATCTAGTCGGAACTTCTCAGCCTCGCACACCAGCTCGAGCTCCTTCCCTGTCAGAGAGGTGACATTCCATGTCCCCAGAGCTAGCTTCAGTAGCCGGGGGTCAGACCGCCAAGGCCCCCGCCTTTGGCTGCCACCCAACTCACTGCGCACCCGACCCCTTTGGCCCCTTCCACCGGTGGTGAGCCCATGGGAAGGGGGACCCACGTTGCCTTTTCGGGCTGTGCCCGGCCGGTCCCCATGGGTATAGGCCCGGCCACCAGACGCTCGCCTTCGAGCCCCACCTCCAGGCCTAGCTCCAGAGGGGGGCCCCGGTGACCCGTGTCCGGGCAAGGGAAACGAAGATCCAAGGTTTGTGTTCATCATTGGGGTCGTTTGAGCCATGCTTTGTCTGGTCCCTCACCTAGGACCTGTTTGCCTTGGGTGGCCCTACCAGGGGCATGAAGCCCCGGACAACATAGCTCCCAGGCTCATTGGGACACGCAAACCCCTCCACCACGATAAGGTGATGACTCACGGAGGGGGGACTTCAACGCTCACGTGGGTAATGACAGTGAGACCTGGAGGGGCGTGATTGGGAGGAATGGCCCCCCCGATCGAAACCCGAGTGGTGTTTTGTTATTGGACTTCTGTGCTCTCCACGGACTGTCCATAACGAACATCATGTTCAAGCACAAGAGTGTCCATATGTGTACCTGGCACCAGGACACCCTAGGCCGTAGTTCGATGATCGACTTTGTAGTCGTGTCATCGGACTTGCGGCCGTATGTGTTGGACACTTGGGTTAAGAGAGGGGCGGAGCTGTCAACTGATCACCACCTGGTGGTGTGTTGGCTCCGATGGCGGGGTAAGATGCCGGTCCGACCAGGCAGGCCCAAACGTACTATGAGGGTCTGCTGGGAACGTCTGGCAGTACCCTCTGTCAGAAAGAGTTTCAACGCCCATCTCCGGCAGAGCTTCTCCATTGTCCCGGGGGAGGCGGGGGACATTGAGTCCGAGTGGACCATGTTCCGCACTTCAATTGTTGAGGCGGCCGATCGGAGCTGTGGCCGTAAGGTGGTTGGTGCCTGTCGTGGCGGCAATCCTCGAACCCGCTGGTGGACACCAGCGGTAAGGGATGGCGTCAAGCTGAAGAAGGAGTCCTATCGGGCCTTTTTGGTCTGTGGGACTCCGGAGGCTGCTGACGGGTACCGGCTGGCCAAGCGGAATGCGGCTTTGGCGGTCACTGAGGCAAAAACTCGGACATGGGAGGAATTCGGTGAGGCCATGGAAAACGACTTCCGGACGCCTTCGAGGAAATTCTGGTCCACCATCCGGCGTCTCAGGAGAGGAAAGCAGTGCACCGTTAACACTGTGTATAGTGGAGATGGGGTGCTGTTGACCTCGACTCGGGACGTCGTGAACCGGTGGGGAGAGTACTTCGAAGACCTCCTCAATTCCACCAACACACCTTCCTTTGAGGAAGCAGGGTCTGGGGACTCTGAGGTGGGCTCCCCTATCTCTGGGGTCGAAGTCGCCGAGGTGGTTGGAAAGCTTCTCGGTGGCAGGGCCTCGGGGTGGATGAGATCCGCCCGGAGTTCCTAAAGGCTCTGGATGTTGTGGGGCTGTCGTGGTTGACACGTCTCTGCAGCATCGCGTAGACATCGGGGAAGGTGCCTCTGGATTGGCAGACCGGGGTGGTGGTTCCCCTTTTTAAGAAGGGGGACCGGAGGGTGTGTTCCAACTTTAGAGGGATCACACTCCTCAGCCTCCCAGGTAAGGTCTATTCAGGGGTGCTGGAGAGGAGGGTCCGTCGGGAGGTCGAATCTCGGATCTAGGAGGAGCAGTGTGGTTTTCGTCCCGGCCGTGGAACAGTGGACCAGCTCTCCTCCTGGACGCCTTCCTGGGGAGGTGTTCCGGGCATGTCCTACCGGCAGGAGGCCCCGGGGACGACCCAGGACACGCTGGAGAGACTATGTCTCTCGGCTGTCCTGGGAACGCCTTGGGGTCCCGTTGGATGAGCTGGCTGAAGTGGCTGGGGAGAGGGAAGTCTGGGCTTCCCTGCTAAAGCTGCTGCCCCCGCGACCCGACCCCGGATAAGCGGAAGAAGACGGACGGACAGACTTCAGATATAATTGACACTTCAGAAAGTTGTTCATTTAACATAGCCTTTGGCTTTAGTTTATTATAAGTTTGTAAAGTCAGATTCTTTTCCATATAGCACTGAGCTATACATACACCCTGTGCATTTTTTTTCTTCATGTTTTCTTTGTTTCAGTGACACCACATCTCATTTGAAATTTGTTCCCATACAAGACTCCATAACAACATGGCAGTTCATGGGTATTAGTCTATCCAAAACACACGGTGAGCAGCCACTCATGTCAAATTCTCTTTAAAACCAAAAGCCGCTTTTATTGTTTAATGTTCTGCTAGCTCTGAATGCTCCTTCCCATTGAACCTTTTTTTTTTAATGTGTGCTATCTTGTAGGAATCTGTGTCAGTGAACCTTTAGAAGTGATAGTAAGGAAGGAGTTCTTCATTGACCTCAAGCTTCCTTATTCGGCTGTGCGTGGAGAGCAGATTGAAATCAAGGCGATCCTCCACAACTACAGCCCTGATGTACTCACAGTAAGTCTATGTGTGTGTTCACATTGCTGTTTTAGAAGAAGAACCCATATTTAAAAGCATAGACATTCTGTTGTTGGCTGTAACAATGTGTGGACACCATAAAACGTGACCATCCTTCAGTTCCCTTCTCCATCTTTGTGTTTGAGGTGCGTGTGGATCTGTTTGAGACGGAGCATGTGTGCAGTTCAGCCTACAAGCGCTCAAAGTTCAGCCAGGAGGTTCAAGTGGGGCCCCAAACTACGCTAGCTGTGCCCTATATGATCATTCCCATGCGTATAGGAACGTTTGCCATCGCGGTCAAAGCAGCCGTGAAAGGCTCATCTCTCTTTGATGGAATAATGAAGCTACTGAAAGTGGTGGTAAAAGAACATTTAAGAGTGACACACTCCTCATGCAGGGGCGGGCGGTTGAGAGACAAGGGGAGAATGGGACCCGGCGTGCTTAAACTCTCCGTTTCCCTTGATGCACTCTAAAACAGCCATGCCAGTCCCAAATACGACACACGTCACAAGTGCGGTCGATGATGTCATTTGCAAGTGGAGATCTTGCATAGACATCAGCAACTCCTTCGACATGTTGACTGCACACGCACCTTTCTCTGCTGCATTTAAATGGA
The DNA here is from genome assembly GCF_051991255.1 of Vanacampus margaritifer. Classification (NCBI taxonomy): domain Eukaryota; kingdom Metazoa; phylum Chordata; class Actinopteri; order Syngnathiformes; family Syngnathidae; genus Vanacampus; species Vanacampus margaritifer. Next base: position 16,578,219 of record NC_135438.1, read on the forward strand.
TGAATGAGGGGAGCCGCTTCGATTGGCCTGGAATCGGCTGCGTTCCCTCCCTCCAGCGGTGCATATCCGTGTAAAATGCCCTCTTCTACCTGCGCTAGTCCAGCAAAATACCAAAAGAAAGAAAATTTCGCCCTTGCGCACACTTAAGACTATGCTTTGTCTAGCACTTTGTGCTAGACTTGCGCTGGACATGAAAATAGGGCCTCAAATCTCTACAGTTGAGTGCTACAAAATTCAGCTTTAAGAAAAGGAATAAGATACATAAGAGAAAAAAATGTCTTAAAGTCAGTAATTCAATGATTTAAAAAATTTAAAAATACATGTTACAAATGTTTTTAGTTTTCTTTTTTATTTTTTTCCAGCCTGAAGGCATCCTGATTAAATCTCCTCTGTTAATAGTCCTTAACCCAGCTGAAAACGGAACACGTGAGTTTCCACTCTGTAGCAAGAACATTATAATTGTGTAATGTTTTAAAAGTTTGGCATTTAATCCTCAAACTTGTGTGTGTGTGTGTTTGTGCACTGTAGATGGTAAACAAGAAGTCATTATCAACAGTCAAATTCCCAAGAAAGATGTGGCACCAGAATCAGGATCTGTCACACAGATTTTTTTGAAAGGTGAGACATTTTGTATCCAGCCATCTACATTTCTATAAATAAATTAATATTAGTTGCACGTAATAACCACAGACCATGAAAATGGGGCAAAACACACATACAAACAACAATTAGCATAAAGAAAATATAGACAACTTAGATTAACTTACACAAAAGTATTGACAGACACAAAATAAACTAACCTCGTTGGCTGTGTGCAATGTCCAAAAAAGGAACTAGGCGTGTTTTCTTCTGTCTTCGTTTTTCGGTTTCTCCGAGATGAACTTAACATCGTGTGAGTCTCGCTCTGTCTTAATGGTACTGTACTGTACTTGTTTACTCTCCTTCCTAAGCTCTTCCTCTTCTCACTAACATACATACACCCACCGCGCTACAGTGCCCTCTCTGGTGTGGGTGGCGACAAACACCCAAAGCAAAGAAAACAAAATGCACAAAAATGACAATGTGGCAGTTACATATGGAGTTGTGCAACAAAATGTGCAACAGTAATACAATATGTGCTGGTGCTTTTAAACTGTGTGTGTATTCGTGTACATACAGGTCGAGAACAAGTTGGTGGACAGGTGGAGAGTGTCATTGTTGGGACATCAATGGGTAGTTTGATTCGACAGCCTGAAGGCTCAGGAGATGAGAACATGAACTACATGGCCCTGAATGTAATTGCAACCATTTATTTGGACAACACCAACCAGTGGGAAAGTGTGGGCTTTGAGAAACGTGATGAAGCCCTTCAACATATAAAGACAGGTAGGTTTTGTTCAAGATACAGGCATTAAATACCATAAATAAAATACAAATCTTAAATACTGTACACTAAGGAGTCCTCAAACTGCCAATGATGAAAGACACTGTAATTGGATGTCAAGGTGGTTAAAAAGTATGTTTGGGCACAGGCTACGTAAATCTGCTTGCTCTCCGGAGGATAGATGGTTCTTTTGCTGCCTGGGACTATCAGGGTACTGGTAGCAGCTGGTGAGTCAAACAAATTAAAAAACAACGTATCTGTCATTATTCTTTCAATAATAAAGTCAGAATTTTGCATATGCAAATGAATAGGACTTAAGTGGTGTGCCCTCTCGTCCTCAGGCTGACAGCCTATGTTGCCAAAGTGCTTGCCATGTCCATACAGCTGGTGGCAGTGCGAAGAGATGTGATCTGTGATGCTTTCAAGTTTCTTATTCTCCTTACACAGCAACCTGATGGCATGTTTAGGGAAGTAGGCAAGCTAATTCACAGCGAGATGAATGTAAGGGCGATCGTTTTTCATTGCTGTGAATTGATCTTTTTGCCAACGATTCTGATGCTAACGCAGCTTTATCTACATTTTGTGTGCGCCTGTGTATGTGTGCAGGGTGTAGACTCGGACGTGTCCATGACAGCCTTCAATCTCATTGCAATGCAGGAGTCAAGAGCACATTGTGTTGCCACTACTGTTAATGTGAGTAGTGAACCCAATTTACTTGGCAACATTTTTTTAACTAGTGGCCTCAGAAAATAACTCCAAAATGTCATGGAAACAAAAATGCTACATCATACGATTGACCTGGTCACCCTCTTTTTTTTAATTTTTATTTTTTATTTTTTTTAATCCACATCTTGCGTACAAGGATTATCCTTTATTGTCTTAATTTAATGAGACTGATGATGATGTCATTGGTGGTGCAGTTTCAAGAGCAAGTCTCTATGCCTTAGCAATGTCATTGCTACAGTGTTCCAGTTATGCGTGCTACATATCTACAGGTAGTTAAAGCTACCCAGTACATTGCAGTGTCAAGCTCAGTGAAATCAAAGTTACAAATAAAACAGCTGTTAGGTTGTATGAATCCCGCATTATCTGTGTTCACGCAAGAAGATTCTGGAAGACTGGCTGCACCGGATTTATACCTAACATTTATTATTGACATGACCAGAAAGCAAACATTTGCATTAGGATCACATACAAGTACAAATAATTAAGATTGCATTCATCTTGATGCCAGTGATAAACACAAGTGGCTTTATATCCACCAAAAGTGCACAAAATACAGTTTATAAAATACAACATTAAACAAAAATAGTTCTCATCTGTCAGCACTCTTTCCAAGAGTTTTGCACAAAGGTACTCACATAAGTGAACTTAGACACATTTTTGTATTATGGCCATCTAGCCTACTCATTTAACTGTAATACTGGTACCAATCATGGTCCCCGTTCTTACTTTCTCCTCTCTTTCTCTCCAGAGTTTGGAAAACAGCAAAGCCAAAGCTGTTACTTACCTTGAAAAACGTCTGCCCAGCCTCACCAATCCTTACGCTGTAGCCATGGCATCATATGCTTTAGCGAATGAGAATAAGCTGAACAAGGCGTTCCTCTACATGTTCGCTTCCGCAGGTGAATTCTAAAACAGTGTTTATTTTACTCTTTGTCTTTGGCATCATATATTCAAAAGTAAATAGTTATGTTTACCATTGTTCAAAAAAAGAAAAAAAAAATAGAGAAAAGGATTATGGAGTTAAAACCATGCCAAAACCCCAAAACCCCAAAACCACGCAACAGATGTTTTACTCACACCCAGCAATTCACAATTTTTTTGTGTGTTTTGCAAATACAGTACAAAGCACCATTCACAAGCTAATGCATTTTGTTTTGTACATGAGAACTGTAACTATCAAACAAACACAGCATGTTTTACACATATGAAGAAATGTCTTCAATTACAAATAAATATCCTTCAAGTGCAGAAAAACGTTAGTACCAAAAAAATCCTTCACGTACAAAAAAAAGAAGAAGCAATTCTACAACTATTGATAACGTCAGGCCCATTTTCATTTTAGTTCATATCATTTTAATGAAGATGTATAGTTTTTTTTGCATATTAGTGTATCAATCTAAAATAGCTCCACATTCTACACAACATTGATATTTATAGTGTATTTGATCAAAAATTTAAATAACAACTGAATGCCGTCACTAGATCACAATCAATGTTTATTTGAACGATAAACAAATACAGGGTGACACAAAAATCCAAGAGTGATGGAAGAAAAATATTTTATTCATAGTAATTGAAACCTTAAAACATTCCATTTAAGAAACAATGTTGGAATTGTCTTCTTCTTTTTTTTTATCATGTCCTGTACATGACATCCTCCTGTAACAATCCATTGAAATCTGCTGTTGAGATTCCACATCGACCGCTGCAACATCTCAGCTGGGATAGTTGGGATTGTTTGATTGTAAATGGCTTGTTATAAGGTTTCAATTACTATGAATGAAATACTTTTCTTCCGTCACTCATGGTTTTATTGGATTGTTAAAAAGTTCCCGTTTTTTGGTTGTCACCCTGTAGTTAAAGTGAACAATGCTAACCAAATTAATATTACCCGTGTCGTCCCTGTCAAGTGTTCACGCTTCAGGGCTCTGACAATTAAAAAAAAAAAAAACATTCAAGTTTGGCAAATGTGTCAGTCTCTGAAGCTCTTTTCTTTTTTTTTTTTAAATTTTTATTCTAGCCTTTTCGGCGCCACTCTTTCTGCGTTCCATCTTAACGTGTTTATTTCTGAGTGTGTCTCTCCCGTGGTTATGTCAAGCTAAGCAATTAAGTCGTTCAAGCTAAGCTATTAGTTGACATTACAGAAGCAATGATTAGCGAATGCACTCTTCTCAAACGCCTTGCTAAGAATACTGATTGGCTGTTGTCAGCCAATGAGCAAGGAGCGGTGGGGGGTTGTGGGGGGTTGCCATTGGAGCAGCGTGCAAACGATACAGAGAGAGAGAGAAAGAGAAAGGGAGACAGAGAAGCAGACAGACAGACAGACAGACAGACGCTTGCTTAGCGAATAGCGAATGCTTGTTTCATTCATTCTGCACGAAACAGCGACCCAAATGGGCCATGCCTCTCGGTCGGCCTGCTCTCCATAAATCAGGCCAACCAAGTGGGAAAATTCACGCTGTTCCAACTTTGTCACTCTGCGGCTGGCAAGGTTTACTAAAAGTACGTTATTGGCTGATTTTGAAATGAGCAAAATAGCGAACTCTGGTGGCCCACCGGGAAACTGCCTGCTTGTCCCGCCTTCTCAAGCCGGGCCTGGATAACGGTCATGGGACTTTTGGCACAAGCTTACCGCTGTTACGTGGCTTTTGGCACTAATATTCCGCCTAGCAGATTCACACACACAAATGCCCAGTGATCCACACGTAAATGCCAGTAAACTTTACAGCAGGGGGCGATGCTGAATCAGTTTAAGGCTGCCATGACTTTCCCCTTGAATCTTTTTTCAAGTTCGCCAACCGGAGACATTTGTAAAACATACTGTATTTGTTTCAGAAGCAGGATGTATTTGTTTGATAGTTACAGTTCTTATGTGCAAAACAAAATGCATTAGTTTGTGAATGTTTTGTATTTGCAAAACACACTGAGTTTGTTTGCTTGGTGTAAGTAAATCACGTTTTGTGTGTTTGTGGGGTTTTGGCATGATAATAACTTCATAAAGGATAATGTCAATTTACACACTGTACCCATAATAATGAGACTATGGAAAAAAAGAGGATACACTATAAGAAAAACAATAATTAATAGGCTTTACACAATCTGGACTTTTGGAGCCGATCACAGATCACCAGTCAGAAAGTTAAATAAATAAACCAAATCCGATCAGAAGATGGTGCAATACGTTTATTTAAATAACTTATGTACTGTATGTAAACAAACAAAAAAAGGCTTTACATAATCAAGTATTTCAGGGTCAATCAGTGAGTTTGAGAAAAAAATGATACTCAATCTCCAATTCAATCAGAAAATGGAGAAATATATACATTTTAACAAATTGTACATTTACGAGTCTCCCCCCTGCCATAATAAAAATCCATATATAATTGATGCCCATTGAATTGCATTGGGGGGGAAATACACTCAAGATAAAAATAAATAAACAAAAATAACGATTATAAACATTAAATACAACATGTAATGTTGAATATGTCTACATCTCATTCTCTGACATTAATGGGGGGAAAAATGCATGATGATCGCCAGTCATTCAGGTGGCCGGGGTTTTTGCTAAAACTAATGCTACTATTGCTCTCTTGGTTCAACATTTGTCAACAAGTCCATGCACCTACTTACAGCTACATGGCTCCACATTCCGCTCCTTTTTGGCTTGTATTGGAAACTGGTTGTGTTACATTGTTTTATCTGCACAGGACGCTGCGTGAAAGTGTTTGGTTTGGCTTCAGCGGAGATTCACCCCTATCTATGCAACCTGTATTGACTTTCTAAGTGACCTCATTGCGAGAATTGCTCAACTTAATGTTTGATATGACCATAGTTTATCTCCTATCCTCTTTTAGCAAAAGTTTAGTGTGTCCGTATTTCCATGTGTTTCCATGTTGGGTTTCAAACAACATGCCTGTCTGCTAGTTGCCTCTCGTTGGCTGAATGCTTGGCCAGAAGTTAATGTTATTTACGCTGAGCAATGAAAGCTATTTGGAATTAAATATATATTAAAGTTAAACAAATAACATGCATACTGGAGCTAGTTATTTTATTTGATATAAATAAAATGGTTCTCTGACTTTTTCCCAGTCAAAAAAAAAAAAAAACATCACAAAGGCTATTACTTTGTGATTGGGTTCCGGTCCCACGATGTGCAACAAGGCTAAGAATAGATTCGCGTTCGGGTTCACATATACACTACCATAGAACAGCACAGAACGACTCGACTTGCGACTTGTTTTTGTTGTAATGTCACAATTCGTGGATTCGATAAATGATGTAATTGATCGATCACGCAAAATATGACAGTACAGTCGATCACCAATTCTGCATAAAATGCCAAATATCATCCAATCACGATTAAACCAATCAGATCAGATCGTCTGATCAGTCTAATAATTAATGACTATAATGAAATTCCATGTTTTATTGTATTGTAGATAATTATGCATGATTAACTAATTCACTGCCATTGACAGCTATAGATGTCAAAAATCCATTTGAACTATTTCTATTAGTTTAACATTTTTTTCCACTTTTAACAAGAGTATTAAAACCTAGAAAAAAATGTTTATTATACATTTAGAACAGATCTAAAATTTGCGATTAATTGTGAGTTTACTAGTGAAGTCATTTTAATGGCAGGACACCCCTCATTTCTTAATAATCTTATATATATATATATATATATATATATATATAAATAATCAAGTAATCATTTGGAAACGTTTTTTTAAATGTAAAACTGTCCAAATCCTCTGATTTCAGCATATCAATTGTGACTGATTTCTGTAGTACTTCATTTAAAAAAAGAAGAAAAGATTATTAAAAATTAGGGGCGTCGGGCAATTAAAAGTTTTAATTGTAATTAATCTAATGACTTCACTAGTTAACGCACGATTAATCACAAATTTTATATCTGTTTTAAATATACAATGAAAAAAATCTAGGTTTTCATACTCTTGATAACAAAAGTGGAAAAAATAGTTAAAATGGATTTTTGACGTCTATAGCTGTCAATGGCAGTAAATGAGTTACATATTACCGGTAACTGAAAAGTATTTGACAAATTGCGTGTCTGCTTTGCAGAGTTGACCCATTGGCCTGTGCCTCGAGGACAAACGTATACACTGGAGGCTACAGCCTATGCTCTTCTGGCTTTGGTGAAAGCTGGGGTAAGTTAATTTGATTAATCGGGGCTATAGAAAAAGAAGATAACGTTACTTATACAAAGTGATGAAAGCTATCTGGAATTAAAGAGATGTTAAAATTAAATACAAAAAAACACACACATAATGTAGTTAGTTATTTTATTTGACATAAATAAAATGTTTTTTATTTTATTTTTACCAGTCCAAAAAAAACAACCCATACACTGTTTGTGATTGGATGGTCAAGGGCATGGAGGCGGAACCTCTCAGCGCAAAGCCCTTCCACATGCGCTCCCACAACACGCAAGAAAGCTAAAAATAATAGCTTACATATACTCAAGCACAGAACGACTTTGCAGTGCCAGTGAACAAAGTTTTTGCTGTAATGCTTATATGTTTAATATGTTTAAAATTAAAAGGAAAACTTTCAAAGTGTTGAAATTTTGAAAAGTTGTTTCAACAAACATGCTTAAGGGATTTCAAAAAAGTTAATTAAAAAAAAATACACTAATATTTTCTCTTTTACTGCAAACGAATATCGTCTTGAAATATCGGTTATCGGCCTCCTTGACAGCTAATAATCAGTATTGGCCCTGAAAAAAACATATCGGTCAATCACAAATTATGACATTGCAGGCGATCACCGATCATGCATAAAATGCCAATTATAGGCCGATCCCGATCAAGCCGATCAGATCGGCGTAAAGTCTACTAAAAAAAACTATTCGAGAATGACCTTGTCAAAATCAATGTCAAATTTTACATTAAGCAAACGTTTAACAAATTGTCCACTATTCCTACAAATAGGCCAACTTTACATCCAGTAAAATAAGAAAAATCTTTTAATGTGTTCATAAAGGCTTTTGACGATGCCAGACCAGTGGTGAGATGGCTCAGAAATCAGGTGTTTGTGGGCGGAGGCTATGGATCAACGCAGGTGAGAAAAGATTCTACGGCAAAGTCATCTGGACTCAGCTGCAACTTTCCCCCCATTTCTTCTGTTTAGGCTACAATGATGGTGTATCAAGCTTTATCAGAATACTGCACCAATGCCAAAGAGCTCAACTTTGACTTGTATGTGGACATTAAGATACCCAACAGACTAATACCACTCAAATTTAATTTCAACAGACAAAACCAACATGTTACAAGAACATTTCAAGTAAGAGTGCCTAATATTGCATTAATTAAGCAATCCTGCTACTGTCCACATTTTGTAAGATATGAAAGCCTTTGTTTGCATTTTTAACCCTTAGATGAAGAATATTAACCAAGATGTGACAGTGACAGCCGAAGGTAGTGGAGAAGCAACACTTACAGTAAGTCAATTAATTATCCATATTCTGGTCAGCTGTTGTTTACAGCTATAGTCAGGGCTTGCACATTAACGGTGCGCAGGTGGTGGTGCACATGCACACTGATGACAGTCATGTGCGCGCCAGATTCGGTTGTCTCAGTGCGCATTTGTGTTCCAAAAATATTAAAGTACAGACATCTGTTGATTGCAGCAGTGACTTCGGGCAGGGCAGCACCTCGAAAAGTCAATGTCAAGTAGCAACTGTACACACACGCACGCACGCCCGCACGCATGCACACACACACACACACACACACAAGTTTGTTTTACTATCTTTGTGGGGCCATCTCATTGACATAATGCATTTCCTAGCCCCTCCCCCTAATCCCAACCATCAAAAATGATTGCCTACCCCTATTCCTTACCCTAACCTCAACCATAACCCAATTCAAACCTAAACTCTAAAACCAAGTCTTGACCCTCAAACACAGGTCTAAAATTGCGAGGCCCACAAAAATGGCCCCACATGGACGGGTGGGCCCCACAACTCTGTGAAATCCCGAAATGTTGGTCCCCCTGTGTAACAAAAACAAGACCACACACACACACACACATATATATATATATATATATATATATATATATATATATATATATATATATATATATATATATATATATATATATATATATATATATATATATATATATGTGCTGTCAAAGTTAAAGGGTTAACTCATTGATTAATCCCAAAAAATGATCGTATTCATTATGTATTAACACAGATTAATCACTCTATTAATTTTGACCGCAGATGATCCTTTAGCTTGACAGGCTGAGAGCCGATGGTTACATTAAAGGTAGCACAGGTTGTGTTTGAGCAACAAACATAACTACATGCATTAAAGTAAAGCATTTAATAAATGTGTGCGCATATGACATCCAGAATATTTCTTCATGTCTTTATAAGAGGAAAGGGATGAATGTTCACATCCCTTTAAAATGAGTGCCATCATATACTGTAGCTGTTGTCAATCTGACAGATGGTGTCGTTTTATTATGGCCTGCCTCCCCAAAAAGAAAGTGACTGTCAGAACTTTAACTTGTCGGTGCAACTTATCCCAGGTAATTTTAATACTTTTTTATGAAAAAATATATGTAATCATGTGCTCATCTGCCTGAATGTTTGCATGAAAACACGAATCTGCTCATCTCTGTGTGATGTGTTTGTAGAAAAGATTGACGAGTATGAGAACATATACAAGCTAAAAATAGAAGTCATGTAAGTACAATAAGAACAAGAAGACTGGCAACTTTAAAGTTGAAAGTTTGATCCTCCTGCCCCTCCCTGAGTCCCACTGAAAATATAACAAACAAAATCTGATTCTGTTTCAGTTTATCAGGAAATAATGTGATGTGTGGTGTCTGAGCAGGTATCTGGGCAAAGCGCATGATGCATCCATGACAATCTTGAACATTGGCTTGTTGACCGGCTTCCGTGTTCACCAGAGAGACCTTGAGTTGGTACGAGCCCTCACAGACAAACCTTACATTGTTAATAGAGCTTCGGAGAGTTTCTGATTGTATGTTTCCATGTAGCTTACCAGAGGACACGCCCGCACCATTTCAAAGTATGAGATGAACACAGTCTCGTCAGAGAAGAGCTCTCTCATCATCTACCTGGACAAGGTAAGGCTGAGCTCAAACTACACAACTTTTTTGTCTTTCGCGACAGATTACTCGATAAATTTGTTTTGTGTCGTGGACCGGACGTGTAGTCACACTACAAGTCTGAAACCGACAAGACACCATTGGATTATCGCTTGCTCTAATGAGAGAGCACCGCGTCAGCACTGGTTCTCAGGGAGGCGGAACAAAAAAAAAAGAGGCAGGACAGGAAGCAATTGTGTGAATGGAGCATGCGGCTGTGCCACACTGCATAAAAACATAAAAACATTGTTTGCGCTCCCGGCCCGGTAGTGCATAAAATAGGATTTAGTAGCCAATCAGAATTGTATTTTAATGTATTTACATGCGTCGTTGTAATGTAGCCTATTTTGTTAAATAATTTGGGGATTGTATTGCTTTATTATTTTATCAATCACTGAAATATTATATTGTGTTTGAGTAAGTTTTATACTGCTTAAATATTTATTCGTATTTGACTTGTTTTAGTACGGGGCATTTGATACGCGCATTCACCCCGAACCGTCCTTTCGAGGTTTTCTTGTAATCTACTCACGTCGCCGTTGCCTAACAATGGCAATAGTCAGGTTTCTATCCAATTGTTTTTAATTTTTGTAAGCAAATTTACTAATAATGCGCATTTATGCCCCTTTCCATCTTTTTTTTTTTTTTTTTTGCAAATATTGAGAGGGGACTCCGCCGCTGTAGGTGGCGGTATACACCATACAGATGTGATCCACCAGTAATTTAAAAGAAGAAGAAGAAGACCAGGAAGCGCCTGCAATGACGTTGTATGAGTTTTCTTTTGTAATTCTTGATAAACCATAGCGTTTCTTTGGTGTTTTCCATATGAAATAGCATTACTATTTGCTTCTTTAATTAATTCCCCCAAAAATTCTGTTTCGTCGTCCCACCCAAACATACCTTACTTTATCATCCGACATTGCTTTGGGCCTACAAACGTACGTGTGACGTAATATCCGGTCAAAACGTGCGACGTGTATCCGGTCTTTCCAGCAGTTATTCGCTAATCCTGTTTCCATAGCCAAAATTAGCATTTTCCCTTTTTCAATACGCTTCAAAATCCACCCCCTCTAAGCGTAAAAACTTTTTTTGCGAAGTTTTGGTCCTTTTTCGAATTTCTAGCGTTTCCATTCAGTTTTATTTTCGCATTTCTTGAAAATTTGAATCAAAATGGTGGATGGAAACCCAACTAATGTTGGGAGGTGGCTCCCGTGCATAAAATAAAAAATAATGTGACTTTTTATATTTTCAGAGTATTATTTGCAAAGGGGATAAGTACAGAAGTGCACATGTATTTGGTGAGGAGAAGTCGCTCACCGGTGGGACATCCTGAAGAACCTGAATGTATAGTGCAAAATAAATTATGGCAGTAGTCCTACTTGATGACGCCATCATGTGTTGCGAGTTGCTCATGTCTTTAAATGGCAACAAAAGTACACAACGCGTGCGTGCACTCTATGAGCTCCAGCAGCAGCGCCGCAGCAGGGGCACAATTTCTTTTTCCCGGTTGCACCTGTCTGGCCCGTCCCGTTAGATATCCAGAGGAGAAAAAAAAAAGGAGCTATAACGTGCTGGTCAGTGTGTGATTGACGTTTTGTTCCCTCTCACTATTGGTCAATGCAAAAAAGGACGACGACGTAGATATGTCACATTGTGCGACAAGAAGAGCAAAAATTCTGACATGCTAAACTTTCGTCGTGCCGATCGTAAGCAGTCCCAGAGAACAGGCAACCAATCGTTGAACGGGTCACACTACACGAGTCACGCTACGTCAAGACAACTCAAAATCTTTACGACATGCCCCGTTTGTCTGCGACACGTCTGTCAGGTCAAAATTGGGCTATTTTCTTGTAGTCTGACCAAGGCATTAGACGGACAGACATTTCTTCACCTTGCTCTGACATATTTCTCTAGTTCTGATTTCTTACCACCTCCACAGGTCTCTCATAAGCATCCTGAGGAAATCAGTTTTAGGATCATCCAGACCCTGAAAGTCGCCATCTTACAACCCGCTGCTGTGTCTGTTTATGAATACTATGATCGTGAGTCACAAAGTCACTTCTGCCTCAGACTGTGGTCCTCTGGTGCAGAAAATGAGAACATATTTTTCTACTATAGACTGAGTTGACCATACTTTCTACAATATTTTTGAGTGTGGGGTTTTTGTCCACTGACATCTAAAGATCCAGATGAACTAGAGAATTTGTGAGGTCAAAGGTTACTAATGTTGCACTGTTCTAGTTCATCTCACATGTTTTGCTCTGAAGTTCTTCCGCACTAAATTCAAGTAAGAATGCTTTTGAGGACTTTGTCTTCCCCAAACTTTTTCCACCAAGTTGTAAGCACAGACTTATCCTACGTGTCCTGATAAGATGAAGTGTAAAGAGGAACTAATTGGTCTTGTCAAATCTGGGTTAGTATAAGAAGTGAGTCGTACTTTGGTTAATATAGAGCAGAGGTGGGCAATCTCGGTCCTCGAGGGCCGGAGTCCTGCAGGTTTTGTAGGTTTCTCACTTCCAACACAAGCTGATTCCAATCAACAGGATCGTTATCAGGCTTATGCAGAGCTTGCTGATGAGCTGATCATATATCAGCTGTGTTGGAGAAGGGCAACACGCAAAACCTGCAGGACTGCGGCCCTCGATGCCCACCTCTGATATAGAGCAACCTTCTTACGGTACATCTTTTTTTTTAATTATTATTATTATTTGTTCATTTTTCCTTTCGGACAAATCATTGTGACAGTTTCAGCATAACAGTTTACAACATATTATTATTATTATTATTATTATTACAACATATTTCACGGATGAACAAGACAATAAAAACTGTACAAGTCTGTTAGACCACTAAAAACTACTTGTCTACTTGTAGAGATGCATTGTGTGAAATTCTACCATCCCAAGAGGAGAGCTGGTCAGCTGCTGAGAATATGTACAAACGATGTATGTACCTGTGCTGACGGTAAGATAGAAGGAAACTTCCAGTTCAAGTGAATTTATTCACTTTTGATATTGAATTCTGGTAAAATAGTTGCATTAAAAGATTTTTGTAAAGCATTGTTCACATACGCCATCTATCTATGAGCCACACGAGTGAACAGTAACAGTGTTCGATTAAATATTTTTTCTCCATGTATTATTTCAATTGCCAGTATATTATATCCCCCCAAGCAGCTAGCTGTAAGATCCTGCTGGACTGGACAAAAATAAATCTTGACTTCTAGCAGCACTAACACATCATTACGTCCACTTAAATCCCCCCCACCCAGAGAACTGTAGTCTTCAAAAGAAGGGTCAAGTCAGTAATGATTTGCGCATTGAAAAGTCTTGTGAGAGTACCCCGACCATCAAGACAGACTATGGTAAGATAAATTTACAGTATATTGATTTTATTTGTCGTATTCGAGGATTAATTTAAAGGATAATGTATAACTTATCTGACCTCAGTGTACCGCATACAATTGGAAGAACTCAAAGATGGCCTGTCAACTGACATCTATAAAGCACGGGTGACCGAAGTCATCCAAGAAGGTGGGATTTGATTTCCAATGACCTAAGAAATATATTTTCTGTCTTGCATATTCCCTGGTGTCAGAAAGAATCCCAGCATCACCAAAACCATCACTTTGCAGGAAACAAACAAACAAACAAAAACGACATGTTTGTTGAGCCACTAATGTTGCATCATCAAAGAAAGAAACTAGTTTCAGAGAATATTGATGCTCTCATACTGATACTTCTTCCTTCAATGTATTTTCTTTCTTCCATTACAGGAAATGTAGATATGGGCTCCCAAGGCAAACTGCGCACATTCCTCAGTTATCCACACTGCAGGGATACTTTAGAATTGGAGATAGGCAAATCCTATTTAATCATGGGCGCATCAAGAGATATTCACAAAGATGAACAGCGACAAACGTGAGTCTCTAGATGTGTACTGTCTGTGCAAGCCCTAAATAGATTGTCTTTTTTGCATCAAGGCTGGTTTTGTAAGGTGTACTTGAAACATAAAATTGTTTTCACCTGCTTGTCTTCAGGTTCCAATATATTCTTGGAGAGCAAACCTGGATCGAATACTGGCCAACACTTGCAGAGTGTCAAATCCCAAACCACAGACCAACTTGCTTAGGGATGGAGTTACTGAAAAGCAAATATGAAGGTTTTGGATGCGAGCTCACTAGGGCCACCCATGGCAAACAGATCCTAGGTGAGGGACCAGAAAAAGCATGGCTCAAATGACCTCAATGATGAACACAAACTTTGGATCTTCGTTTCCCTTCCCCGGACGCGGGTCACCGGGGCCCCCCTCTGGAGCTAGGCCTGGAGGTGGGGCTCGAAGGCGAGCGTCTGGTGGCCGGGCCTATACCCATGGGGCCCGGCTGGGCACAGTCCGAAAAGGCAACGTAGGTCCCCCTTCCCATGGGCTCACCACCGGTGGAAGGGTCCAAAGGGGTCGGGTGCGGAGTGAGTTGGGTGGCAGCCAAAGGCGGGGGCCTTGGCGGTCCGACCCCCGGCTACTGAAGCTAGCTCTGGGGACATGGAATGTCACCTCTCTGACAGGGAAAGAGCTCGAGCTGGTGTGCGAGGCTGAGAAGTTCCGACTAGATATAGTCAGACTCGCCTCCACACACGGCTTGGGTTCTGGTACCAATCCTCTCGAGAGGGGCTGGACCCTCTTCCACTCTGGAGTTGCCCACGATGAAAGGCGCAGAGCAGGTGTGGGCATACTCATTGCCCCCCGGCTAGGCGCCTGTACGTTGGGGTTTACTACGGTGAATGAGAGGGTAGCCTCCCTCCGCCTTTGGGTGGGGGGACGGGTCCTGACTGTTGTTTGTGCTTATGCACCGAACACCAGCTCAGAGTACCCACCCTTTCTGTATTTCTTGGAGGGTGCGCTGAATAGCGCGCCACCCCTGGGGACTCCCTTGTTCTGCTGGGGGACTTCAACGCCCACGTGGGTAATGACAGTGAGACCTGGAGGGGCGTGATTGGGAGGAATGGCCCCCCCGATTGAAACCCGAGCGGTGCTTTGTTATTGGACTTCTGTGCTCGCCACGGACTGACCATAACGAACACATTGTTCAAGCACAAGGGTGTCCATATGTGCACTTGGCACCAGGACGCCCTAGGCCGCAGTTCGATGATCGACTTTGCAGTTGTGTCATCGGATTTGCGGCCGTATGTGTTGGACACTCGGGTTAAGAGAGGGGCGTAGCTGTCAACTGATCACCACCTGGTGGTGTGTTGGCTCCGATGGCGGGGTAAGATGCAGGTCCGACCAGGCAGGCCCAAACATATTGTGAGGGTCTGCTGGGAACGTCTGGCAGAATCCCCTGTCAGAAAGAGTTTCAACGCCCATCTCCGGCAGAGCTTCTCCATTGTCCCGGGGGAGGCGGGGGACATTGAGTCCGAGTGGACCATGTTCCGCGCTTCCATTGATGAGGCGGCCGATCGGAGCTGTGGCCGTAAGGTGGTTGGTGCCTGTCGTGGTGGCAATCCTCGAACCCGCTGGTGGACACCATCGGTAAGGGATGCCGTCAAGCTGAAGAAGGAGTCTTATTGGGCCTTTTTGGCCTGTGGGACTCCGGAGGCTGCTGACGGGTACCGGCTGGCCAAGCGGAATGCGGCTTCGGCGGTCGCTGAGGCAAAAACTCGGACATGGGAGGAGTTCGGTGAGGCCATGAAAAACGACTTCCGGACGGCTTCGAGGAAATTCTGGTCCACCATCCGGCGTCTCAGGAGAGGAAAGCAGTGCGCCATTAACACTGTGTGTAGTGGAGATGGGGTGCTGTTGACCTCGACTCGGGACGTCGTGAATCGGTGGGGAGAATACTTCGAAGACCTCCTCAATTCCACCGACACACCTTCCTTTGAGGAAGCAGGGTCTGGGGACTCTGAGGTGGGCTCCCCTATCTCTGGGGTCGAAGTCGCCGAGGTGGTTGGAAAGCTTCTCGGTGGCAGGGCCTCTGGGGTGGATGAGATCCGCCCGGAGTTCCTAAAGGCTCTGGATGTTGTGGGGCTGTCGTGGTTGACACGTCTCTGTTCAGGGGTGCTGGAGAGGAGGGTCTGTCGGGAAGTCCAATCTCGGATTCAGGAGGAGCAGTGTGGTTTTCGTCTCGGCTGTGGAACAGTGGATCAGCTCTACACCGTCAGCAGGGTCCTCGAGGGTGCGTGGGAGTTCGCCCAACCAGTCCACTTGTTTTTTGTGGACTTGGAGAAGGCGTTTGACCGTGTCTCTCGGGGAGTCCTGTGGGGGGTGCTTCGTGAGTATGGGGTACCGGCCGCCCTGGTACGGGCTATTCGGTCCCTGTACGACCGATGTCAGAGTTTGGTCCGCATTGCCGGCAGTAAGTTGAATTTGTTTCTTGTGAGGGTTTGACTCCGCCAAGGTTGCCCTTTGTCACAGATTCTGTTCATAACTTTCATGGACAGAATTTCTAGGCGTAGCCGAAGCGTTGAGGGGATCCGGTTTGGTGGCCTCAACATTACATCTCTGCTTTTTGCAGATGATGTGGTGCTGTTGGCTTCTTCAAGCCGTGATCTCCAGCTCTCACTGGAGCGGTTTGCGGCCGAGTGTGAAGCGGTTGGGATGAGGATCAGCACCTCCAGATCCGAGACCATGGTCCTCAGTCGGAAAAGGGTGGAGTGCCCTCTCCGGGTCGGGGATGAGATCCTGCCCCAAGTGGAGGAGTTCAAGTATCTTGGGGTCTTGTTCACGAGTGAGGGTAGGTTAGAGCGGGAGATCGACAGGCAGATCAGTGCAGCGTCTGCAGTGATGCGGACGCTGTATCGGTCCGGTGTGGTGAAGAAGGTGCTGAGCCGAAAGGCAAAGCTCTCGATTTACCGGTCGATCTACCATCTTGCCCTCACCTATGGTCACGAGCTGTGGGTCGTGACCGAAAGAACAAGATCCCGGATACAAGCGGCCGAAATGAGTTTCCTCCACAGGGTAGCCGGGCTCTCCCTTAGAGATAGGGTGAGAAGCTCGGTCATCCGGGAGGGACTCAGCGTCGAGCCGCTACTCCTCCACGTTGAGAGGAACCAGTTGAGGTGGCTCGGGCATCTGGTTCGATTGATCTTTTTTAAATGTTTGATCCTCAGAGTGTGGACCTTTGCAAAGAGAGGCATCTTGTAGTGTGAATGTTTAACATGATATGGTTAAACCCATTACTATCTACTTATTTGAAAACTCGACCGAAAAGTATCGGCATAAACATCAGAGTAGTACGCTACGTGTATTTCTCGTATGTTTCTGAGTTTTTTTCTCTGCCACTTTATAAAGTCACAAATTTGCCACTTTACAAATCGCCGAGTTTTTTTTCTCAAAATATTGCCCCCACCCTCTAAAAAAAGATATACTTATAAGTGGCCCTAATACGCCGTCGTAAAACCCTGACTTCTCGAAGCACTAACGCATCATCTTAAATATTCTCTTTTTTTCCCCACACCCAGAGAACTGCATTCTTCAAAGGAACATCAGTATTGGTTTGCGCAGCGACAAGTCTTGTGAGAATACCACAACCAGCAAGATAGACTTTGGTAAGAGAATATTGTACAGTATTTTGATTTCAATTGATTTCATTTGTCATATTAGATGATTATTCCATGGGCCAAACCAGAATTTGGTACCACTCAGGGTGGCAAAATCTAGAAACAATATTTCAAAAGGTACATGTCATGAGATCCGGACGTCACGTGACTATTCCCTAAAAACACCCAAACTGTAAAACTGTAACTTTGTTCGTAGAGCAGTTTGCGGATGTAATGCTTTATCAGACCATATGTAAATGGCAATGTATATTTTGCCATGACCAACAACTCTCCAGGGCCATTTTGTCGTGAACACCTCTAATTGGTCAATCGCCAGACCAAGTCATGCACTGGGAGGGGTTCCTTCCTCGCTTTAACACATTCTGTGTCTTTTTACTAAGTTTTCAATTTTTTTTGCCACCAAAGATAGGCTGCTATCTGTGTTACCAGCCTTACCCTAACTATAACCTTCAGAGCATATAGACTGATCAAGAATTTATAGTGAAAAATTAAAAAAAACTGAGCGGGATACGTACCTATGACCCTGCACTTTCCGGGTGACTGCCTTAAAAGAAAAGAAGAGCGTAGCATCTCGTCCCAGCGACAAGCTTTTGAATCAGTCCCGGTTTAAGGAGGAGAGACGGCATTGACTACATAACGATATTGGTCGTGCGCTGTGAATTCTGGCAAAGTCAGCGATTTGATTAACTTGGTAAAAACAGCATGTAACAGAAGGTAAGGGGCTGTTTTCAAACTAGCGATCTCCAACTTAAGTAAATATCGCGCTCTCTGAGTCCCGACTAAATGTGCAACCTTCGGTTGAAGTAGTAGATTCCATGGCTCTATGGGCAATAATAACTTTTAATTTGTAAAATAACAGTTACTAAGTCGCTCTGGGTCACGTCCACTTCCATTCAACAATCATTCCCTTCCGCCGTCCGTCATAGGGCAGTCACGTGATCACGTGACAACGGTGCAAATGGTCAATAGGGTGAAAATCCACTTTTGATGTTCGCCGTGTGACGCAATAATTCCTGTTGAGTGTCTTTGTTGTCATTAACGGCCATGTCATATATGCATGTTTTACGCACGCGACACCTCACGATGATCACGTGACTGTCCAAAATGGCTGATACTGTACTTAAGGCAAAAATATTCACAAAAAGTGCTATAAAATCATAATTGCTCAACATAAATAGAATTTTTTTTCAGGGAAGAGTTGAAATTGATCATTTCACAGAATAGCTGGTTAGTTTTTCATAAGTTTGTATTCCTTTAAAGGACTTGGATCACAGTATTTTAACTATGGGCATATATAAGATTGTATCTTACCTTTGACACAGTCACAATTTAATTTTTTATGAACTATGAGTTATTTTGGTCGCTATATTTCTAACCCGAAGTAAGGCACCTGTTCACTAAAACCCCGCCTCTCCCTGTGTGGCTGCCACGCCCCGTTCATGACATCATCCTGTTCGGCTGCTATCTGCACCACCCATGAAGCGGTAAATATGGAAGAACATATTGTAGCATTTAAGAAAGGATCAGGCCAAGCAAAATCTCTTTAATGCCAATTTGGAACAGTTCGGCCGTAACCACGCCAAAACCACAACACACTAACGGTCTGTAGCTTACGGAAAGTCTCATGGTGTGTGTAATATGTAATAAAAAAATATATACAACAATATACATCAGACATATCGTGCTTGACAACGAAGCTAACGCTAGTGCTTATGCTAATTTTGTCATCATTTAGTTAGTGGTTTGATTTACTTACAGCTCTGGCATCTCCATCAGGTTTGATTGTGAGATTTGCACAAGTTCTAAGGTTTAATCTCCTGGTCACTGGTCAATCCACTTTTGGTTTATTTGCTCTGTAGAAGGCAAAATGGGACACAGTTTGTCTTCTTATTCATCATCTGCACATCTGCTTCCCTCTCTCTGCAAGTAGTGTCGCAATGTCTATAAGCATTTCTTTTCCAAGATGAATAACATATATTCTTATAAAAAGGGAAAGTTATAGTAAACACATTAATTTATACAGAGTTAATCACAAAAAACACAGTATTTGCATATTTTGTTTCAACTTCCCTAAGGAAAAGGACCCATAAATGGAAAAACAATGCCACCCATTGGCTAAAGTGCAATAGTGCACTGGGTGGAACACACAACAAGCAACGGCAAACATACTAATGGCAATCAAATAAAACATACAGTACTTGTAGAAGACAAAATGGGTCACAGTTTGTCTTATTCGTCATCTGCAGATCTGCTTCCTAAACATAAAAAAGCAAGGAAGTAGCATACAAGTGCTGGTAAGTGTATTTACTTGCTGTTGAACTGTACCGAGGTAGCAGCAGTGTTTATCATCCATGCCAAAGCTATTTAGCGCAACTGCCGACTGCCGGGTTGCCACTAAAATAGCGGAAGTGCTATCGCGTACCTAAAAAAAAAAAAACACTGCTGGAGAAAATAGTGCCCTGGCTGTATATTCCCAGGAAAGAAGTGTAAGTAGTCAGTAGTCAGATAACCCAAGAATTGACAAACACTGATACATTTAAAAAATAAAAATAAAAAAAAATGTCTCATTGAGATTAAATAATATATATATAATATACAAAAATAACCAGCAAATAATAATTCAAATTCAAAAATTTTAAGAGGGATGAAAAATAAGAAATTAAGTACATTTTAACTCTGTTACACGCGGAGCTCAGCTCCTCAGCCAAGGTGGCTTCCTTCGTAGCGCCTCTTTCCCCGATACTCTTGTAGGGTGTACTTCGAAAAAATTTCAATGAGCGGAGCTCTAGCCATTTGCTATTGTTGAGCTGCAGAGACTTCATGATAGTTAAAGAATGGTTAAATACAGTGGAACCTCAAGTTACAAACGACCCATTTTACAAACTTTTCAAGTCCCTCTCGGATGACCGAGCTTCTCACCCTATCTCTAAGGGAGAGCCCGGCTACCCTACGGAGGAAACTCATTTCGGCCGCTTGTATCCGGGATCTTGTTCTTTCGGTCACGACCCACAGCTCGTGACCATAGGTGAGGGTAGGAACGTAGATCGACCGGTAAATCGAGAGCTTTGCCTTTCGGCTCAGCTCCTTCTTCACCACAACGGACCGATACAGCGTCCGCATCACTGCAGACGCTGCACCGATCCGCCTGTCGATCTCCCGCTCTAACCTACCCTCACTCGTGAACAAGACCCCAAGATATTTGAACTCCTCCACTTGGGGCAGGACCTCCTCCCCGACCCGGAGAGGGCACTCCACCCTTTTCCGACTGAGGACCATGGTCTCGGATTTGGAGGTGCTGATCCTCATCCCAACCGCTTCACACTCGGCTGCGAACCACTCCAGTGAGAGCTGGAGGTCACGGCTTGATGAAGCCAACAGCACCACATCATCTGCAAAAAGCAGAGATGCAATGCTGAGGCCACCAAACCGGACCCCCTCAACACCTCGGCTACGCCTAGAAATTCTGTCCATAAAAGTTATGAACAGAATCGGTGACAAAGGGCAACCTTGGCGGAGTCCAACCCTCACCGGAAACAAATTCGACTTACTGCCGGCAATGCGGACTAGACTCTGACATCGGTCGTACAGGGACCGAATAGCCCGTATCAGGGGGCTCGGTAACCCATACTCCCGAAGTACCCCCCACAGAACTCCCCGAGGGACACGGTCAAACGCCTTCTCCAAGTCCACAAAGCACATGTGGACTGGTTGGGTCGAATTCCCACGCACCCTCGAGGACCCTGCTGAGGGTCTAGAGCTGGTCCACTGTTCCACGGCCGGGACGAAAACCACACTGCTCCTCCTGGATCCGAGATTCGACCTCCCGACGGACCCTCCTCTCCAGCACCCCTGAATAGACCTTACCTGGGAGGCTGAGGCGTGTGATCCCTCTAAAGTTGGAACACACCCTCCGGTCCCCCTTCTTAAAAAGGGGAACCCCCACCCCGGTCTGCCAATCCAGAGGCATCGTCCCCGATGTCCACGCGATGCTGCAGAGACGTGTCAACCACGACAGCCCCACAACATCCAGAGCCTTTAGGAACTCCGGGCGGATCTCATCCACCCCCGAGGCCCTGCCACCGAGAAGCTTTCCAACCACCTCGGCGACTTCGACCCCAGAGATAGGGGAGCCCACCTCAGAGTCCCCAGACCCTGCTTCCTCAAAGGAAGGCGTGTTGGTGGAATTGAGGAGGTCTTCGAAGTACTCTCCCCACCGGTTCACGACGTCTCGAGTCGAGGTCAACAGCACTCCGTCTCCACTATACACAGTGTTAACGGTGCACTGCTTTCCTCTCCTGAGACGCCGGATGGTGGACCAGAATTTCCTCGAAGCCGTCCGGAAGTCGTTTTTCATGGCCTCACCGAACTCCTCCCATGTCCGAGTTTTTGCCTCAGCGACCGCCAAAGCCGCATTCCGCTTGGCCAGCCGGTACCCGTCAGCAGCCTCCGGAGTCCCACAGACCAAAAAGGCCCGATAGGACTCCTTCTTCAGCTTGACGCCATCCCTTACCGCTGGTGTCCACCAGCGGGTTCGAGGATTGCCGCCAGGCACCAACCACCTTACGGCCACAGCTCCGATCGGCCGCCTCAACAATTGAAGCGCGGAACATGGTCCACTCGGACTCAATGTCCCCCGCCTCCCCCGGGACAATGGAGAAGCTCTGCCGGAGATGGGCGTTGAAACTCTTTCTGACAGGGGATTCTGCCAGACGTTCCCAGCAGACCCTCACAGTACGTTTGGGCCTGCCTGGTGGGACCGGCATCTTACCCCGCCATCGGAGCCAACACACCACCAGGTGGTGATCAGTTGACAGCTCCGCCCCTCTCTTAACCCGAGTGTCCAACACATACGGCTGCAAGTCCGATGACACGACTACAAAGTCGATCATCGAACTACGGCCTAGGGCAGAGGTGGGCAATCTCGGTCCTCGAGGGCCGGAGTCCTGCAGGTTTTGTAGGTTTCTCACTTCCAACACAAGCTGATTCCAATCAACAGGATCGTTATCAGGCTTATGCAGAGCTTGCTGATGAGCTGATCATATATCAGCTGTGTTGGAGAAGGGCAACACGCAAAACCTGCAGGACTGCGGCCCTCGATGCCCACCTCTGGCCTAGGGTGTCCTGGTGCCAGGTGCACATATGGACACTCTTGTGCTTGAACATGGTGTTCGTTATGGACAGTCCGTGGCGAGCACAGAAGTCCAATAACAAAACACCACTCGGGTTTCGATCGGGGGGGCCATTCCTCCCAATCACGCCCCTCCAGGTCTCACTGTCATTACCCACGTGAGCGTTGAAGTCCCCCAGTAGAATGAGGGAGTCCCCAGGGGGTGCGCTCTCCAGCACACCCTCCAAGGGCTCCAGAAAGGGTGGGTACTCTGAGCTGCTGTTCGGTGCATAAGCACAAACAACAGTCATGACCCGTCCCCCCACCCGAAGGCGGAGGGAGGCTACCCTCTCATTCACCGGGGTAAACCCCAACGTACAGGCGGCTAGCTGGGGGGCAATGAGTATGCCCACACCTGCTCTGCGCCTCTCACCGTGGGCAACTCCAGAGTGGAAGAGGGTCCAGCCCCTCTCGAGAGGATTGGTACCAGAACCCAAGCCGTGTGTGGAGGTGAGTCCGACTATATCTAGTCGGAACTTCTCAGCCTCGCACACCAGCTCGAGCTCCTTCCCTGTCAGAGAGGTGACATTCCATGTCCCCAGAGCTAGCTTCAGTAGCCGGGGGTCAGACCGCCAAGGCCCCCGCCTTTGGCTGCCACCCAACTCACTGCGCACCCGACCCCTTTGGCCCCTTCCACCGGTGGTGAGCCCATGGGAAGGGGGACCCATGTTGCCTTTTCGGGCTGTGCCCGGCCGGTCCCCATGGGTATAGGCCCGGCCACCAGACGCTCGCCTTCGAGCCCCACCTCCAGGCCTAGCTCCAGAGGGGGGCCCCGGTGACGGCGTCCGGGCAAGGGAAACGAAGATCCAAGGTTTGTGTTCGTCATTGGGGTCGTTTGACGTCAAAAATTCATTTTAACTATTTCTATTAGTTTAAAAAAATCCACTTTTGCTAACAAGAGTATGAAAACCTAGGGGAAAAAATGTATTGTAAATTTAGAACAGATATAAAATTTGTGATTAATCGTTAGTTAACTGGTGAAGTCATGTGATTAATTACAATTTTTAAATAAAAAAATCGCCTGACGGGCCTAATTAAAAAAATCTATTAAAATTAAGGGCCGTTTAATCATAATTAATCGCAGGATAATTTTCTATATGTTATTAATGCACAATTTAAAAAAATATAGGTTTTCATAAAAAATTAAATGAAATGAAAAATGGTTAAACTAATAGAAATAGTTCACATGAATTTTTTACGTCTATAGTTGTCAATTGCAGTGAATTAATTAGAGCAAATCGCAAAATGCCTCCCCACCTTGAGTGGTACCGATAAGTGAAATTTTGGATTTTGGCCAATGGACGAGATGGAGAGAAGAGTAAGTAAAAGGATAACGTGTAGGTGTAACTCTGTCTTCAGTGTACCGCATACAAATGGAACAAATTCCAAACAATCCATCAACTGACATTCATACAGCACGGGTGACCAAAGTCATCAAAGAAGGTGAGATTTGATTGATTTCAGTGATCAAGGAAATATATTTTCTGACATGCATATCACTGGTGTCAGGTAGAACGATCACATCTCCAAAACCATCTCTTTGCAGGAAAAAAAACAACAACAAAAAAAACATGTTTGTTGAGCCACTAATGTTGCATCGTCATCAAAAGCATACCAGTTTCAACACTTTTACGTACATGTTTTACATACCCATGTGGGAACTGGCCAATTGCAAAGATTTGTGGAAAAATGTAAAATTTGGACATAGAAGGTTTTGGCCTGACACTGACGATATCTTCCAGAGAATATTGATGCTCTAATAAACATACATAAACATATTTTCCTTCTTCTCCCATGTTGCCATAACAGGAAATATTGATATGGGTGCCCAAGGTAAACTGCGCACATTCTTCAGTTATCCTCACTGCAGCGATGCGTTAGAATTGGACATAGGCAAATCCTATTTAATCATGGGCGCATCAAAAGATATTCGCACTGACGGAGATGACCAGACACAAACGTGAGTCTCTGGATTTGCACCCTGTGTGTGCAAGACCCAAGTTGATTGTCTTTATTTGTATCAAGGCTTTGTAAGGTACGGTGTTCCCTTGTTTTACGCCGGGGTTAGGTTCCAAAAAAATACCCACAATAAATGAAATCCGCAGCAGTTAGCTTTATGTTTTACATTTATTATAAATAAATAAAAAACTCACCACTTATACACTTTTCTAATTGAGGCATTTACATTTTTTCAAAATTTTCCCTTGTTTAAACATTCTCAATAATCAAACCTTCATAAATATAAAAAAAATAGTTACATTACTATAAATAAAAAAAATGCATGCAAAATTGCGATAAAAAAAATTGAGATCAGACAGGCCGTAAAAGGTGAACCGCGTTATAGCGGGGGAACACTGTATACTTGAAACATGACGTTGTTTTCACCCGCTTCTCTTCAGGTACAACTATATGCTTAGAGCGAAAACCTGGATCGAATACTGGCCTACACCCGCAGAGTGTCAAACCCCAGAATACAGTCATACTTGCTTAGGAATGGAGTTCCTGGTTAAGAAACATAAATATTTTGCATGTGAGTAATAGTCAAAGTCAAGCAGAGTCATCGAAAATACCTTTTCACTATTCACTCATCATGTAATTCTTCTCCCTTTATGTCAATAAATGTGACACCATGCTGATTGAAATGAAATGGTTATGAATCTCACTGTCTGTTTTACACATTTCTAATTAAATAATAAATGAGAAATAAATAAATGATGCATCAAATCAGATTATTTTAAAACTAAACATATTGTAAATTTGCTAACATAAGTCATATGTTTGTTGAATAAAGCTGGTTTTCTGATTACTAACGAGTAAGGCCAGAAAGAAGCTCTGTGACATGCAATGAGACTCAGCTCACTCACTTCCCCTACCTCCTTGCTTTTCTATATTTCATTCATAAAATGCAGCATCACTCGCCACTCCATTTTCACTCTGGCCTAAAGTTGCTAGGCAACAGCACCAAAAAAAAAAATAATAAAGAGAGAGAGAGAGTGAGAGAGAGGCGTGGGGTCGTTGGAACCAGGGAGAGGAAAACTTTCTTTCACGCATGTAATTGTTTAATTAAAAGGATTAGGAATGGTAGTCACATTGTCACTATTTTCTATAATTTCCAATTTCTAAATATTTACAGGTGTACAATATGTATATAAATAAAACAATTAATGAAATAGAGGGGCAGAGTCATATGATGGTGATCCAGGGGTCAGCAGCATGGTGCCCGCAGCCCTTTTCTAAAAATAGCTCAGCAGTGATGGGGTGTGATTTAGAAATGTTGTATATGGGATCATTTTCGTCATGCTAATCCTTGCAGAGATTTATAGAAATAGTGTTTTATATTTTCTGTTTCCTACCTTGTTAAATAATTGTTGGTAATTATTGTGAGAAATCCTTAAGATGGTCAGTGTCTTCATGTAGAATCGTAGACGAATAGTGTGAATTACTGGTAATAACATGCACTTCAATTTGAACACGGAAATCACATCAAGCTGTAGCCATTTGCATTATTAGTACGCTCTGTTTTAAAAAGGTTAGTAACCTCTGAGTTTTACAGTCATAACAGCCCTCTCAGGGAAACAATGATGTTACCAATGAAAGTGTTGACACCCCTTAAGAAGCTCTCATTGTTTAAAAGTGCAATTCGACCACATATGCTCCCTCCACTGCAAAATTATCAATTTCTCTGACTTTGCGATTCAGCTGCATCATGTTTGTGTTTCTTTGACTAAAATGAACAGCTTTTTCTTTTGGTCTCTGATTTTGTTGTTGTTCTATGTATGTTTTTTTTTTCCAGGGCTGCATGTATCCTCGTAGTACACGATTCATTTCTTAATTATATACCTACTGATTTTGCACGTTCGCCTATGAGAAGAACACATGTATATAGTAGCCGATGAGACGCTTCCATTTTGGTGGTGGTTGCTGCAGAAACTGCGCTCTCTCCCTCCCGCGTCCGTCTGCCATGCCGCGTCCTGCCAAGCTGGCCAGACCGCGCCGCGCGTGCGTTCCATTCTGACCAACATTACTAAAAATAGCTCGTGGTTGACGTCACTCGGCAAAACGTGTATGAGTCGCTTAGCGGCGGTGGTGAGGGCGGGGGGACTACTGAGGAGTGTGGAGCTCGTTTTTGGAGGGATTTAAGATTTGCGGTACCAGCAGCAGTCAAAACGACAGCCTCGCACTCCCTAATATTGTAACGGTCCTGTCACACCAGGTCAGCGAGGGAGGAAAATATCGGTGACTTTACCCTCATCCCACCCACCACCCCACCTTAGTTTAGTAGGGCGGTGGGATACTTCCGATGGATTGCTGAGTACCAATCACAGCGGAGAGTCCGACGTCGCGGTACAGCGTTGACCAATGGGGAGCCGAGACCCAGCTGTCAATCAAGTCAGATTCAGTTGAGTGGGCGGGACGTTCACTGGGCTGTAGTTCCGTCATCTAGCTCAATCTCGGAGGCTACAGGGGGCCAATGTTGATTTGGGAGAATTCCCGTCGTGGTTGGTGGACAGTTGATTTTAAAAAGCCTCAAGTTGCTAGCACGAAGGCTTTCGACTGACAACACAGCATCAGCGTCCTCTCCGTTGCGTTTTTTTTTTTTTTTTTGGGGGGGGGGGGGGGGGGAGGCTGAGGTGACGGTGGAAATTCAAGGGGGCCTCCTTGCAAGGAGGCAGAGGAGAAGACTGGCTCCTCCGCTACCCGGGATTGTGCCTCAATATCGGCTATCAAGATCAACACCTTGTTTGGATTTAGGAAATACTGTCTAGTCGTAATCGACCTGCTTGGCGGAGCCCGTTGACAGGTTGTCATCATGGGCAACGCGCCCACGGCCAGGAAAGGCAGCGAGATGGAAAGCGGTGAGTTGAGCAACGCAGCACGCTTCACACCTGAGCATCACCTGGCATCACCAGCCTTCCTATCAGCGTTGGAGGCCTTAAGATTTATTTATTACGAGCCACATCAAACTTTGCTAATATGTATAGTAGCTACACACAGCCAGCTGTACAATCTGAGCTGTACATAATGTAGGTCGTGTAGTAGTGTGTTGATGACGTGGTTTGTGTTTGCAATGGTGATTATAATAATGAAACCATCAGAACCGCACAGCACAGCACTTCAAGTGCCAGCCACAGTAGTAAACATCTTTCAAAATCACAGGTGTCTAACTCAAGGTGCGTAGACCAGATCTGGCCTGCCACATCATTTTATGTGGCAGGTGAAAGCAAAACATGTGTCGGCATTGTGTTACTTGTCATCACTTTGAATAACAATTAGTTATTGCAAGCATTTCGTCATCAAACTTTTTTTTAAATAAATTGAGCAATATTTAAAGGGGAAATCTCACTCAACAATAACTAATGGGTGCGAGTGATGACCTCTCACATCAACCCCAAACATGGCGATGAGTATTAAAATTAACAAGCCAAATTATTTGACAAAGGTAACACTGGACACAAAAATGTGAACACCAGGTATTTATCAAACTCTAAAATATATGCTCCGTTTCCCCAGCCTCGAAATGTTACTCTGGAGGTACACTTTCAGCAGCAAAATCCACCTGTTTTTATCCATCTCAGGGGCGGCCATTTTGCCACTTGCGTTCGACTGAAAATGACATCACATCACAGTTATTCTAGGCTCAGGCCATGACCAATCACGGCTCAGCTTCAGAAAACAGGTGAGCCGTAATTGGTCATTGCCTGCTGAGCAGCAGTGGCAAAAGGGCCGCCCCCTGAGATGGATAAAAAAAGGTGGATTTTGCTGTTTAATTCATATTCTACAAACACAATATGAATCAGGATGCTGTGTTTAGACTACTGAGACTGCATAGAACATATGATTGTATTTTTATTTTTTTTGCATTGCCCTCCCCTTTTTATAGCTGCTTTGTAATTGGTCACTTTTTTTTCTTACGTGCAACTGCCACCTCTGGCCAAAAGCGTAACTGCAGCCTCTGTAACAAACTTGTGTATGGGACGCTTGCGAGTACGTGTGCTCGAATAAACTTCTTCTCTTTTTTTTCCCAATTTTCTCGGAGTCTAAGATGGATTTTGGGATGTGCTCGAAGCCAGCCTCTTGTTGTTGTTTTTTCAATTTTCATCCCAATTGTGTTGTACGCTCACTAACACAGCACTACAAGGACAAACACCTTCCACCACTCCACCCTTCCCCACCCCAAGAAACTGCACAAAAAAACAAAAACAGCAAAATCTACCTTTTTTATCCATCTCGGGGGGCGGCCATTTTGCCACATACTGTCGACTGAAAATGACATCACAGTTGCTCAGGGCTCAGGCAATGACCAGTTACCTGTTTTCTGATCCCAGAATAACTGTGATGTGATGTCATTTTCAGTCAAACGCTTCTGGCAAAATGGCCGCCTCCTGAGATGGATATAAAAGGTGGAGTTTGCTGCTGAAAGTGTACTGAAGGAAAGATACAAGCTGATAGGCGCAGTCAAAGTTAAAAAGTCATGGCTTTTTGCACTCAATTAAGCAATGGTGGCGCACACATGATGTCGAAAAAGCTTTAGCATTAACATTTTAAACTTCACAATGCATCTTTAAACTACTTATATTGAATTATGATTAGTTATACATATTGTGAATATGTAATACAATAATATGATGATGCGTTTAAACATTTCTATTGGTTTGAAAATTGTCTCCAGGCCTCCATTTTTCTCCGGTTATTCTGGCTTCCTCCCACATTCCAAAAACATGCTTCCTAGGTTACTTGAAAACTCTTAAATTGTCCAGTGGTTCTTTGTCTGCAAGTGGCCTGTGATTGGATGGTGACCAGAATGTACCCTCAACACTAGTAAGCAGAAGTGGGAGATAAAATAAAAGAATGGCATGGCCCTAATGGAAATCATAACTACAATGTGTGCGACAGAAATACATTTGCCACCCATGTTTTAAATATATATTGCTCATTAAAAATCAAGCTGACTCTCATTGTAAACACCAATATGTTAATATTTCCCATACTTGGCACTTATTTGATTGTGTAAGGGTATCTAATCTTATGCCCGGTGACTGTGCAATGTGCACATACAGTGCATGTGTCAGTGGTTAAGTCCAACACTATTTACTACTACACTTTACTTCTACATTTTCAACTACAAGATCCCATCATATCGACATCTTGAAGTGCACTAAAACACAAATTAAATCAATGTGTGTTGATGTTTTCCAAGTTATTGGAGCCTGTTGAGCAACTTGTTTGGGGAATGCGACTAAAGCTTAGTGTGACTGATTGATTGCTTTTGCTTTGTTGCGTGTTTACTTGGCTAAGCTCACACTCTGCAATTGCATGAAATACTGTACATTTCATGACAAAGTCAGTCTAAATTTATATATTTTTTAATTTAAATAGCACAATAGTTATTTGTGATATGAAGATTTGTCATATAGGGGTAAGGGGCTGTCCACTGCTCACTATGTTACTTTGAGCAGGTATTTGATTTGATGGATTACTGCCTTGCTCAAGAGCACGGAGATGAGATACTGTATATCCCCGTGCCATCAAACTGTACAACTTGGCAATCAGTGTGAGGGGATGGAGAAGACGGGGAAGAGCACCTAATATTTTTGTATTATGCATGCTATGACATTTTATAGTATGTTTATTGAGTTACTATGACACCTTTTAGTACGTTTACTATGAGACTTTTCTCTAAACTTTTTACTTAATAAAATAAGTACTGTAAATAAATAAAGCATTGCTGTCTTCTACAGTCAAGGAGTTCCTTGCTAAAGCCAAAGAGGACTTCCTGAAGAAGTGGGAGAGCCCTGAACAGGTAAGAGAAACCGCCATACAGTACATCTAGAAGTTGTCCGGGATGGAAGATGAAATATATTTATTTATTTATTTATTTATTTATTTATTTTCTATTTCATGGGTCCAAACGTGTCAAATGCTGTCTTATCAAGTAACTCAGTGGCATACACAGTACATTCTATTTAGAGTGGGACCAAATAGACACTCAGCTTTAGAGTAATATTTACACTTGGAAGAGAGTAAAATAAAGAAGTTATTATTATTTGTTTTTAAAGTCACTCAAGGGTTGAGGAACGAACTCACAACCTTCAGCTTGAAAGACAGCCGATCTACTCCCTGAGCCACGCAGCTCCTGCTGTATTTTAGTATATCGTTCGTGTCAGCTGGAATCTTCCTAACTCCAAGAGCAAAAACGAGTTTTTAAAACGAGATAGTTTTTACCTCTTGGAGGTACGCAAACAGTAGAAGTGGCATAGCTCAGGTGTTAGTGTAGCCGTCTCCCAAGCTGAAGGTCGTGAGTTCGTTCCTCAAACGTTGAGTCACTTATTTTTATTTTTTTCCCTCAATTCTATATTTTACTCTCTTCCAAGTGTAAATATTACTCTAAAACGGAGTCTATTTGGTCCCACTCTAAATACAGTCAAATTTACTCTGTGAATTTACCATGTAGGCTTAAAGCTTTGCTTTAGTTCAAAATAATGTAAAATATGTTAGATTTCCCTTTTTAAACCCAAAAGCTATGGAAACATTTTTCTTTTTAGTTTAAATGACTTACCTTAATTTGAATTTTGCACGGCGTTGTGGCGAAAAAGAAAATACATCAATTGGGATTTTCAATACCATTTTTTTTCCCAGACTGATAACAGTGCGAGTACTTAACTTTGAGTAGTTACCGTTACCAAATACCAATACCA
The DNA here is from genome assembly GCF_051991255.1 of Vanacampus margaritifer. NCBI lineage: Eukaryota > Metazoa > Chordata > Actinopteri > Syngnathiformes > Syngnathidae > Vanacampus > Vanacampus margaritifer. Next base: position 16,609,884 of record NC_135438.1, read on the forward strand.
TTAGTACAAAAAATTCCCCCCAAAACACTGTAGATAATTTTAAAGAAAGACTAAGAGCCAGATTTATAATGAGAAACACTCATATGAGTTTTCCACAATATCAATCTGGGACTTCTCCAGTGATCTGCTCGGGAAAGGCGGGACATTCAGTACAATACTTCGAGCTGATTGGGCAATGAGCTTACAAAACGTTTGTTTTGACCAAACACGGCAACAGATGAAAATGTCGTCATTGTCATTGTAGGTAAAAAAAAAGAAGTACTAACATCTTAACCAGCTAAAAATGTATAAAGCACCTCTCGTTGTGGGTAATGCTGCAGAAACTGCGGGCTCAGTACAAGATGGATTCTCGGGGGTTGGTGAGCTCACAAATGCTGCAAAAATTCAGCTTGCAGGCAAGGTTATATATATCTCAATATAGCAGTTTTTGTTAAAATTGCTTGAAATTAATGGCAATTTGTATTTTTCCCATTACTAATTTTTCTACTTCCTGATCATACAACGGCCATAAAAGTCACGAGAACCAATGGTTCGCTGGTATCAACACTGATACCGATACAGTATCTCTCATCCTTACTTGTCTTTTGATGCTGCAAATAGTAAATCCTTGTTGTGGTGGATGCCGCATGCTAAACTAGCAAACTAGCTGGTGAAATGGTCCTTTCGTGTGTTGCCGTGAGAGGCGGCAGCAAACTACCGACCTATGTCACACATTAGTAGCCATGGCTACTTCTTATTCTTCTTTCATTTTTCCTTCTTCTTCTTATTCCACTTCTTCTATTTCTTATTGTACTTTCTTTTGTCAGGTGCTAAAATGTTTTGATGCATTATTGCCACCTTCTGAAATTGAGTGCGTGCGACAATATTCAAAGATTTATTATGATTCGACTCCTTATGATTCAAATATTTTCTATAATTGGAAGCAGAAGTTTCAAATCCAACCAGAACTTGTTCACTGCCATCAACATGGTTAGGGAACGGAATCCCCGTTTCCATGGGAGGGAGCCCGTGCCCTGCTTTGAAATGAATGCTGCTAAATTTATTACAAATTGCGGTATGAGACATAGTTTAACATTTGGTAGTACAGTATTTCATATTTTGTCAAAGTTGTTGCTGTCTGCGTGTAGACCTCTCATCAGATAGATGAGAAAAAGGAAGTTCCCTGGCAAACTTTAATACTTGAAATGCTTTTGTCATAGAAAAACGGACCGAACTGACAGCTTTGTGTTTGTGTTCATTCAGAACACTGCTGGCCTGGAGCAGTTTGAGAGGTTGAAAACTCTGGGCACAGGCTCATTTGGTCGTGTTATGCTGGTGAGGCACAGAGAAACGGGACAGCATTATGCCATGAAGATCCTCAACAAGCAGAAGGTCAGTCCGGGCCGGAGATCAAGGTACACGCTGTGCCACAATGCCAATTTACAAACAGGTGATGTGTTTGGAAGTGCACAAAAAACATTACAATCATTAACTCATTCACTGCCATTGACGGCTATAGACGTAAAAAAAATTCATTTGAACTATTTCTATTAGTTTAACATTTTGTTCCACTTTTGTTAACAAGAGTATGAAAACCTAGAAAAAAATACATTTAAAACAGATATAAAATTTGTGATTAATCGTGAGTTAACTAATGAAGTCATGCGATTAATTGTGAATAAAATTAATCGCCTGACGCCGCAAATTTTTAATAAACTTCTTTAAAAAAAGTAATTTTATTTAAATTTTTGGTTTTTAATCTTTTCTTTAAAAAAAAAAAATTGATAAGAAAAAAGAAAAGATTATAAAAAATTAGGAGCGTCAGGCGATTATTTTTTTTTTATCATAATTAATCGCATCACTTCACTAGTTAACTCACAATTAATCACAAATTTTATATTTGTTCTAAATGTACAATAAAAAAAGTCTAGGTTTTCATAATCTTGTTAACAAAAATGGGAAAGTTAGGCAACGTGGGTGCCCCTTCCTATGGCATTGGCAGGGTTCTACATTATCGTCCTACACTATTGGGCCAACACAAGCTAAAACCAGCACTGACCCTGTATATCGCTGCCGTTGGGTTGATACAGTCCAACATTCCCTTGGGATATGTAAACTTATAAGCACAACTGAAAATGTACAAAAGTTAAGCGCCGCTTAATGATACAAAACTGCTGTGAATCGTCACCAAAATTCACATGCACATATCTAGTCATGTCAATTCCAACCTCCGAAAATATCAAAACAGTTGCCACCATATTTTGGATTTTATGGGCACTAAGCCTTTTTCTCACCAGACAGTGCACTCATACATTGCACAAGCACAACTGTACCTCATAATGTATGTGACAATTCGATCAATTTCATGTTTTTTCAAAAGCTATACTATTAGTCAGTCCCCAATGACTCGCATATATCTGTGTTATTTTATTCATTTGTCTATTTATTAATTTTACAAATTATTCACCAATCTTGAGCGTTTGAAAATGGCTTTCTTTCTTTGATGATGGAACGTAAATAATTGAACAAATATGCGGTTTTTGGGGTCTTCTGAAAAGTGATCATTTTGGCGGTACAAGGATTATGCATAATACAGTAAAATGATTGTGTCATATTTAGCATTGTATTCTGTATTATTTCACGCTTTAAGAAACGATTACTTCTGTATAGTTACTTTTTTTACATGTTTTTTTTTTGCGGGCCCGTGGCTTCATTATAAAATCGAATTGAATATTTAGTATATTTACAGCAATATCAGGCAATCCATTCCACGACCACTAATACTAGAAGCTTTGTAGAATGTTAAGATTGATTGTAATTAAGAAAATGTAACAAAAAGCACATTCCCATCATTTTTCTTGATTTTTCAGTTTGTGTAGATGATTCTCTCCAGCACATAATGTTCTCAACAAAGCAGCGTATGCAAAGTGTCCATCACGTTTATATATAGTATTTTATTTATTTATTCATTTAATTATTTGTTACTATTTAACCAGCGTTTCAATGCAAGTTTGTCACTGTGGTGTCTCAGTTTGAACACTACATGCAAACAAACAAACAGAGGTAGGAAGACACAAGATTGCTTAGAACTTGAAAATTCCACACAGGAAGGCCAAAGCCCAGATTCAAACCCCAAATTAATAACTGCGAAGCAGATGTACTATTATTCATTGTCAGGCTATTAAACTAGGCTCTTTCTCCCAATTTTAGGTGGTGAAGCTCAAGCAGATAGAACACACTCTAAATGAAAAGCGAATTCTCCAGGCCGTCAACTTCCCTTTTCTTGTACGGTTAGAGTACTCGTTCAAGGTAAGGCGATATTGATTGTCTGTGTTTATTGACACAGTTGCGTATGGTTGTGTGTTGTTCCCATGTGGGAACACCTCGACAGCAGGCCTGTCTGACGCTGTACCTGTTCCCCAGCTGGCCATTCTTCACTTAAGGCTTCATCCATTTAAGCTGTTTGGATGAACCTTAAATGCCCCAGGATTGAATACTTTGATGCCTCAGATAAACCTATTAAGAGCAGGCTTGCCCAGTGTCTGGTTTTTATGCCTCCCTGAGATTTCACACAAATAAGCGGCATATGGAATGAGCCTGGTTGTAGATTGCAAAGATATCAATAATGAGTCAATATTATAATCAATATTTCTTTGGTGCTGGACTGCTGCAGTCGCATTTCCTTTTAGCTGCTTTTTGTAGAGAGTGACCTCTAGTGGCACATTTTTGGGACTACATTATAGGGGCTGTGCTTAATCAAAGATGTCAGTCAGTGTTTTAATGGCATTGAAAGTATGCCTTCTTGATTTTCACATTAGTGATGTCAAAGTTCAATACTCCCAAGCTCAATGAACCCAGTATTCCTGGAGAGGTGGGGAAAAAAAGAGTCAAACTCGTCAACACTTCTTCCCTCATTTGTTGTTACATACAGAAACAGGTTGTCATGTACAGTATGTATATTAAAAAAAATAAATGTGAATGCTAAACTTTCAAACCATGATATTGTTGTTGGTTAGCCTCAATTTTAGGCCTTTCTTTGTTTTAATGATTTGAAAAGTACTTATAGATTTATTTGTAACAGACCATGTTTCACTCTCCCTCCTCTATAGGACAACACCAACCTCTACATGGTGATGGAGTATGTGCCAGGTGGAGAGATGTTCTCCCATCTACGGAGAATTGGCAGATTTAGGTTAGCATGTAGTTGACATGAAGCATTTGTGTGTGTGTGTGTGTGGGGGGGGGGGTGCATACGGAAAATTGTTAATCTGCAAATTTGCACTCCTGTGTTTGTGGGCCTATGTTTGCAGTGAGCCTCATGCTCGGTTCTACGCTGCTCAAATTGTTCTGACCTTCGAGTACCTGCATGCTTTGGACTTGATCTACAGAGATCTGAAGCCGGAAAATCTTCTCATAGATCAACAGGGCTACATACAGGTACATTTAGCCCACCCTTGTTCTATACTAAAGGAAGTGTGACATTGTGATGATGTGTTATTATATCACTGATTCCTGAGAGTTGGGACAAAACGTGCCTAACATAAGGAAGTATTTAACATCTTTTTTAAAAGTTAAATCTGAAGGAATTGTGTCTATGAATGTTTTTTTTTTTGTCATGCATTTTTTACTTTTTTGTATGTGAATTTCTTTGATTGTCTGGTCTGCAGTCAGGAGATCTATGTTATTCTACTTGTGCTTTGCAAGAGGTCACACACTCTAAAAACAATTGGGTCAAAAGTAACCCAATTTGGGATAATAAAAAAAATGGACCGATACACTTTATGGGTCAATTTGACCCAACTTTCTGGGTTGTTTTATAGAAAAAGACCCAATTTGTTGGCCCAAATAAAGGATCTGACCAACATTTATGAGGTTTTTTTTACACTAAAAGACCCATTTCTTGACTCAAAATTGGGTCAAATTGACCCAAGTAGAGGATCGGTCCATTTTTGACCCATAGTTGGGTTATTTTTATGGGGTAGATGCCACGGACTTCCGACTTCCGGGTTTTACACATCAGCGCCGTTTCCGGCCACTGCTGGCCACGTTCCAACACCACAACTGTGCGCTGCCGCTCATCGGCGGGAGGGCGTCTCGGCTATCTGAAATGCTTCGGACACTGAGACAAACACTACACACTCGCAGCCTCGCACCCGTCGACGGGAACGCGCAACCGAGGGGCACAAAGGCGGAAGCGCAAGTACTGGGACGCGGCCCACACGTCACAAACCGGAAACAGGAACAAAGTATAGATGGATGGATGGATGGATGGATGGATGGATGGATGGATGGATGGATGGATACATACTCTAAGTCTGAGTCATTGGGTCATTGGTCTTTTTCCTTCACAGGTGACAGATTTTGGCTTTGCCAAACGTGTAAAGGGCAGGACCTGGACACTGTGTGGCACCCCAGAATATCTGGCCCCTGAAATCATCCTTAGCAAGGTAAACCATTGTTTTCCTCTTTTTACATCTTTTATATCAACTAATATCGGAACTTCTGGCTGTATTACACTTTTTTTTAATCAATGTCATAAACTGTTCATATATATATTAATTAAGACATAAAAAACAATATGTCCTTGTGTCACTTGAATGGTGGTAAAGCTATTATTATTATTATTTAGAAGAAGAAAGATGCAATGATGTTAGCCAAGGCATGTTCCTCAGCATTGAATTTTAATTAAATAAAGGGCCGGACCACCCCAATATTTGGGGGGAAAAAATCAAATGATTTGCCTCATCACATTTTACAAAACAATATTTTTCCAAAGTAATTGTAACACATAAATAATGCACAATTGCATGAGTGACAGATTTTGGTGTGTTTAATAAATTAAAGTTGAAAATGTTGATACTTAGCATGTTTATGAGACGCCTCATGACCATGTTGTCATCCTATTTAGGGATACAACAAGGCAGTGGACTGGTGGGCGCTGGGCGTATTGGTCTATGAGATGGCTGCCGGGTACCCCCCTTTCTTTGCTGACCAGCCTATTCAGATCTATGAGAAGATTGTATCGGGGAAGGTATGATTCACTGTCCGACTGATTCTTACTGTATATATCACTGTCGGCTGATTATTGAGTAGGAATTGCAATTTGAGCTATTCAGAAAAAAACAACCTAAGCAGTTATACAACAAAGTTTTTCATTGAGGGGTTAGTGGCTTAATGGAAGTGTAAATTCCCCCATAATACAATATATATATATATATATATATATATATATATATATATATATATATATATATATATATATATATATATATATATATATATATATAGTTATATATAGTTTCGCTCTTCTTTCAAAATTACACGGTCTCAAATTGAATACGTATGCTGCCATCTAGTGTTCAAAAGTAGAATTGCAGCACACCCAATACCAAGTGATGACTGGTTTGGCAAAAATAACAATAAATGCTTTTGTTCACTTCTTTGTGTTCTTAATCTTTTATTTTATTTTTTAAATATAAATATATACAAATATTTATTTTTATCTTATTTTTTTTTAAATATTTTTGCTCTGTGCAAGTGAGGCACACAACTTTAAAGGGTGAAGATCAATCTTGGTCAACTTTAGAAAGACAAATTGTGATGGCTTGAGAAAAGCAAGCACTTTGTTATCTGCCTTAGGTGCGTTTCCCGTCTCACTTCAGCTCTGACCTGAAGGATCTCCTGAGAAATCTGCTACAGGTAAAACGTTGCAGCTAATGCACTTGTGTGTGTGTGTGTTTGTTTTGTTTGTTTTCTAATGGAGGAATGTATTGGTCTCATTTTCAGGTTGATCTCACTAAACGCTATGGAAACCTGAAGAACGGGGTCAATGACATTAAGGGACACAAGTGGTTTTCAACTACTGATTGGATTGCCATTTACCAGAAAAAAGTATGTATGTTTTCCGTGTTTTGTATATTTCTGTGTGCAGATGCAGGCGAAATGTATTTTTCTTTTTTTTTTGTCCACCAACAGGTGGAAGCTCCATTCGTCCCCAAGTTTAAGGGGCCAGGCGACACCAGCAACTTTGACGACTACGAGGAAGAGGAGATCCGCATTTCCTTCAATGAGAAATGTGCCAAGGAGTTTGCTGAGTTCTAGAGTGAGTGAATGAGGGAGGGCGTCGAAAAGGAAGCCGGGGGAGTCGCAGCTTGGCTGGTCAAGTGGGGAGCGTACCGTCTCCTGTCACAATCACAAGCACCAGCTGCAAAAAGAGAGAAAAGGGATCGAGCGAGCAGACTGAGAACCAGCAGTGTTGCCTTTTTCTGTTCTCTTTTCTTTATGATTCGGTCTCATTTATGGATCCCTTTATAATGAAGGTGTGCTTCAGATTCAAAGGTTGTTTAGAATCTCTTCTACAGTTTCCTCCCTGCTGGTATGGTGTCATCTTTCACGTTTGCAGCCCAAGAGAGGCAAATGCATTCGTCAGAATCATCTGTCGGTCATGTGTGAGGACCACTGCAAAAGGACCAGCTCAAGTCTGCACTGAATTCTAAATTCACGTTGATAAATTGGCTGGTTTGCAGACATGTCACACTTGATACACATTCGGCTTGATAGGCTTTTTTCTTTTTTTGATGACTTGTGTGTGTCAGTATTTAGTCTCTTTGCGACTTGGCAACTTTATCAATCTTCACGACCATTTTAAATGTTTAAATGTGTCTTAATGAAATCATGTCACGCTAACTAACACAAACAAGCTCAGTTTGGTGAAGGAACGCATAATGTTACATACAGTAATGGTATCTCAGGTTTGAACATATCACTCGGTGGGGACATTTGATGAAACATAGCTAACATGTTGAATGAGAAATGTCAAGTTCTGGTCAGAATTCAAAAGGAACAAAAGGGAATTTGTCGATATTTTGATTCGTGTCTTCCACACGTTTGCCCTTCCATTTGGTTTTGTGGACAAAAGTTGTGTCATCTGCGGTCAGATCGCACCTGCTGTGCATGTTTTTAAACTGAAAGAGACCATCTGAGGAAAACTGCTTCTGTATTATCAGAGCACTTTGATCATCTGTCATTGATGCTGCTAGTCTTATTTGTGTGTGTGTGTTTTAATATCCTACGACTCAGCTTAAGCCATCACCTCTTTTTTATGTTTTATTCCATCGAGTAATGTTTCACAAAAAAAACCCAAAAAAAACGAGCATAACAGATTGAGCTGGCCAGGAAAAGCGAAAGCATCTGCAGCTAGCTGTTGGAGAGGCTAACATGGTTCTTAGTGTAGTGTATACATGTGGTCAGTCACTCCTTAAGCTATGACAGCAAGTGTTTTGACAACAGATTTTAAACATTCTAAAACAAAACAACCATCAAAGCCTTTTAGTGTAATTTTATAGCTTCTGTACATTTTGATGCACCGCCATTTAGGGGAGACCGGAGCTTGATGTTACACTTTTTACATCTTTTCGGAATCAATACATCACATATGTACAACAAAATGTATACCAGATGAAAGACCAAATTATCAGGTATATATTTTGTATTCATGTCATTTTCATATTTTGTGTCAGTGCAGAGTTATAAGCAATCAAATATTGAGTGTGAACATGTGACATGCAGTCCCACCATCGGGGAGGTTGTCTCACTCTCGGGGTAAAATGGCACATTGTATTTTGTAATAAAACAAGGGCAAAAGTATTGTTTTTGTTTTACTTGAAAGTGAGCTTTTACGTCAGCTAAATAACATTTTCATAATTACCTTGAAAAATGTGTTGAACATTTGTCATTTTTCAAATCCTTAGGAACAGCTGGCATGTAGGTCATGGCTCTTAGCCTCAAATGCCAGTTTTGCCTTCCTTTGATTGAAAATTCAAGATTAAATTGAATATCAAAAAAAAAAGCGCTGCTTCATCATGAAATTTAAACCAGTCCTGAAATGTGGACATAGTTACAACAATAACTGGGCGATCCATTTTTTTTTTAAACACTCTGACAAACCAATTTCCTTACTCGTCAGATTTATCATCCAAAATTCAATTCTGGCATAAACCGGTTTGCCAGCAGAGCATTTTTCATTGGCCCATTCTTTGGATGTCTGACAGCTAACCCAAAAAAATGACATGTTGCTTCAAACTAAGATGTTGGCTAATATCAGCTCTAGGTTAAAGTTAGCTTTAAACAGACCAATGACTGAGGCATGAAAAGATTTCTGAACCTCCCCTCGAACGAGTCCACATGAATTTCTCCCAGAATGTGTACAAAATGTGTTGGGCTGAAATCTTATGTCACAAGTTGGTAAATTTTATATTTCTCAAAAAATCTGTTCTATTGGTCATGTGTGGGTGTTATTTATTAATTATTATTATTATTATTGTTATCCATCCATTTTCCAAACTGCTTAATATTATTTTTTATTAAATTTTTGTAAAACAAATTTTTTATATACAAATCAATGACCAAGCTGAAGTGTTGAAAATGTCTTGCTCTCGTTGATGGTGCAATATTAATGGTTAAACACGTTTTGGGGGTCTCCTGAAAAGTGTCTATTTTGGAGGTAGAATATTTCGGACTGATGCCAGCGATATATTAGGTTGAAATATTTTCCTTGCAAAATAGTTAACTGCCGCTCCTTCCAGTTCATAATGTGCTATTTTCTTTTCAGACAGGGTATTCCACTTTTTAGTTGCGCCCTCTGGTGGAGAAAATAATTGCTACGTGACAACTTAACCCGTATGACAACAAGCCCTTGTCTCCCTTACTAGTTCTCAATATTTTAGTCGAATTTCACACAAAAAGTTGTGTGCTGTAAGGCACTTCATCTGCAGTAGTTTGTATAAAGTTGATGTTTTTTTTATGAATTTGACAATGAATGTGGAGGGGAAAAGAAAGGGGTGATTGGTAGTAGTTCACATGGCTGACTTTCGTACATCTGGTGTGGGCTCAGTGCCGCATTTGGAATTGCCCTGTGATGATTTAATTCTTAGTCTTGGCCCCTACAGGATTCCTTTCAATGTCTGCATGATGACTCAAAGGATGTGTCCCCAGGTTTAGTACACAACTTTTTTTCTTTCTTTTTTTACTCATTTCTATCACTTTCAAGCAGCATGCACTATTTTCTTTCTTTATGTATGTATGTATTTATTTATCTGTCCCTGAAATGAGATGATTCATCAAAAGAGGTTTATCCTAATGAAATGACCGAGGCTTATCTAACAATACACTAAAACAACAATTGCTCACTTACTGAGCAGTACTTTTTCTTTTATGAAGAGAGGAGGAATTATTGACTAATTAATCTGATGTCAAATCCACATCAGCAATCAATCATTGCTATTTGTTTGTGTACTGTTGTAACCCACTTGTTAAGGCGTCACACTTTCTGTATCCCATCTACGTCACATTCAATGTTGACTAACATCATGGACAAAATGAAGTTTGAATTTATGTATGATCAAACAATATTGTGTCTGATCGATGTTTCTGCAGTGGCACTTCTACTCAAAGCAGGCACAATGCTGGTATGTTGTCACACTTATAAGGAAATGAGAGACTCTGGTGTTAACCCCCGCCACACATACAAAATAAGACGCACGCACACGCGTGCGCGCGCGCGCACACACACAGAGCGAGAGAAAAGAGAAGTCTTGGCAGCAGTGACATAAAAAATGTGAGTGTAATATTTTACAACATGAATATCATCATTCCAATAAAGTTTTACTTAATTATCCCGAAAGGCCTTGTCTCTCCCGAAGTGGATTTGTTGCTTCTGTAATGTTAACACACTGTTACTGTACTTTTACTACTATTACTACCACTACTTTGAACTCGAGTATTTCTTTTTCAGACAACTTTTTATTTTTACTCCCCTAATTAACGGATATGTAATTTTAATTTGGCTGTTTCTAATAGTTTCGACCAGATTTGGTTGTATTTCTAGTTATAACAACTTATAGAAAAGAGCAGTGTGGCTAATACCTTCCCCCCTTAGGTAAGACGCCCCACGTCCATACTTCTCTTCCTGACCACTAGATGGAACTTTTTTTTTTTTTATTTATCTCAGCTGCTTCCTTGGACTAAAGCGGCATTGTTAAACTTTACCTAGCATTGAAACAATTATGCTGGGAATCAAAACAACTGATTTTGAGGTAAGTTGATGTGATATTTTGACACTACAAAATAAACTTTTCTTTGTGTGTTTTTGTTGTTGTTTAAGTTTAACAGAGGCTATTAGTTTGAACAAACAATAATTATAGACAAAAATTATAGTTGCAGCGGAGCATGGGGGGTTGGGGCGTGAAAAATTTTCTTGCCGTGGGATGTAACAAAAAACATTTTTTAACAACTGAGAGGCACTGCACTAAAGAGAAACTGTGAGCCCACAGCCATTATATGTGATATGTGGCCATGTACATACTATGAAACGTCATGATTTTAATCCATACGGTAGTTTTGTGTTTTACCAGTGAAAGTTTTGCCAAGGCAAAGAAAGATAAGGACACAAAAAAGAAAGGCAGTGGCCATTTGACTGTGACCGGCAACTCTCCTGCTATAGCATTATTTTGGCGTGAACGGTTCTGAATTTTTACTCGCTGAGTGAGGAATTCTTGGCCTGCCGTAAATTGGCTATTTTTCCGTATTTAGCCTGCCTTGCTTCACCCCCTTTGTTCTCTTCAGTTTTGTCTATAGCTGTGTTTCCATCCAACTGTTTCAAAAATTTTAAGCACTTACTTTACTGAAAATGTGCATAACGGACATGCGACGTATGCACGTTGAAAGAGAAAGAGGTTGTCCCCACTGCCAGCTGATTTAAGCATTTTGAGTGATCTTTCAAGGTCCACAGAAAATGTTGTGTTTGGACTATGGAAACACACACACTACCAAATGAAAGATTGGACTCTCAGCTTTCATCAGAAAAAAAAAAGTTTGTTTCTACCTTATTCCGTTCTTCAGTAATCAACAATAGAAAATGGTTACTTTCACCGAAATTCTCTGTTTTGAAACAAAAAACGGAGAAAAAGAGCTTTTTGTGAAACGATGTTATTTCATGCACTCTAGTGAATTGTACACTTCTTTTTGTCCATGAATGATGCCACAAACACCTAAATAGTGCTTTACTTCTGTAAAACGCTTTCACCAACAATGAAAAAGTGTTTTTTGATTGCAAAATACGTTTATTTCCATTCAACAGTGTAACAATTTGACAAAACAATTTCGCAAACTATTTACAAATGTGTGCAACTGTGGTACTACTTACAATTATGTGGATGTTTCAAATACAGTTTTTCCTTTTGTAACGCTCTCCTGCGTGCAAGGAGACGCCAGGACTCGCACAACAGTTTACTTTCACTTTCGCATTGGTCCGTTTTGCATGCAAACGTTACACTTTCTTGACGGGCTTTTTTTCCGGGGAATAAAAAGCAAGTAGCAGACTGTACACACTTCCTCCGATGAATATGCATTGGACTCGGGGCACTCTCCGTCGTCCGATCGAACGTCCGCCTGTGCGTGCTCGGATGTGCTCCGCGTTACGACACCGTCATAGCCGCCGCGTCAGCGGTTCCAATTTCGCCGTCAAGCTCGGATTCACCTTCATCATCATCGATGATGATCATCGTCGTCATCAATGTACTATTTTAGCGTTGGTCGATGCCTTTCGTCTTGTAAGTGTAGAGCTGCTTGCAAACGCTCGCCATTGCCCGTTCCCTCCTCCATCTAGCTCCATCTAACGTCTTCTACTGCCGCGTCAATGCTTCCCAACCACGGAGTCACCACCCTCACCTTCATCATCGATGATGATCATTGTCGTCAACAACGTGCTCTTTCAGCGTTGGTCGACGCTTTTGGTCTTTGAAAAAAACGGCTCGGGCGTGAGCTCCTCGCGACCGGCCGCCATTTTTCCTTTGTCTTCCATTCTCATCTCCTGCTCGACGCTCTAGCTCCGCCTCTACTGACGCCCACCCGATCTTGTCAAAAGAGTGTCATCGCTGCCCTCTAGGGGCCAAAAACAGTCATTAGGCACAACAGACCGGCTGGAAACTTTCACCACAGCTCCGGAAGCCTTGCCCGCACCCGTTTCAAAAAATATATATAATAAATTGGATGACGTCTTTAGACGTCATTGGCAGTGCTCCGTAGGTTTTTACTTGACGTCTATAAACGTCAATGGCAGTGAAAGAGTTAAAAGCAGATTAACAATCACACAATTAACATCTTCTCTTTTATAGAAAACATTATATTCCGTCTTTGCAAAAGTTGTAAGGCTGTTGGCAATTTTAATTTGGAAAAAGGGTGACATCTAGCGGTTAGCTAGAGTCACAGCAACTACAATTTCCAAACTGACTCGCGTCATTAATTTACATTACAATATCACAGCAATACATTCAGTTTTACAGTTGTGTATGTTTAATAAGCGTAAGGTGTGCATCGAGGTTTTTCAATATTTTAACACTGTACCTCTTCATGTTATGTGCGTGTTATATATTCGTTCGTTTTGTATTAAACATAATTCTACATATGACGTATGTGCGCTTGTGAAACCAGATTAAGTATTCAACATTAGTCGTTAGGAGATTTAAATGAGGGGCTTAAAAAATCAGTTACGGCAACAGTTTATGTAATGTCGTTTAATTATTTAACGTAGATACTGACGCTCGCGGTTTTAGCGTTGGAGATTTTATTAGTAATATTACCGTCCCAATCAATTTATCCCGTTCAGCGTTTACTAAACGGTTTCATTTATTTTATTACGTAATTCGTGTTGTACCGCTGTTTTTATTTACAAAGTGAGAAAATAAAAATTAGAAAGCTATTTACTTAGACACATCAAAAACCATACGAGTTGTCCTTACGAAACCATCCAAAGTCAACATTTCAGCATTAATCATCATTTAATACACTTTTCTTAAAGTTACGTCCGGGATTTTCCTCTATATAAAAATACATATATTTATAACACTTTTAACCAGCGTTCGGCGTCTACACCCATACACAGTTAAACTGCTGCCTTTAAAACCATCAAACAAATTTCAAATCTTATTAGAATAAACTAACCTTTTCCACAATAAATTTAAGTCCCGTCGTTCAATATTAAATACATTTTATGTCATTATTTAACCGCTAATAATTTAACCTGGAAGCTTTAGTTACGTCTAGCGGAAGTACTATTAGGTCAAATCATTCGGTTCTTCATATTAAAAGCGCACCCGTAATTTATATTAAACATTAATACTATATTAAAGTTATATAAATGGTTATAACTTCACAGAAATACCTAAAGCTAGCATTCTAGCATTATTCATCATTTCATTCACGAATCCACGATTATGTCTCGCTTTTGTTCCACTCGAAGAAATTACAGATATATCTCGTATTTCTCGTCGAACACCTGACGGTGCAAGTTCAACGTTATCATCAATGAGATTTAAATATGCCGTATTTTATAAAGGCGGGAAAAGACTTTTTCCACAGCAATCGTGCACCCATTCTTTTATTTAGTCCTTCAATTCACGGGTCTGTTTAGTAGGTAAAACTCCGATAGCAACTGCGCATGCGTTAGCAACTTGTTTTACCAACGTCATCATTCTCGTTAAGCGGAAGTGCATTCGGGTCAAACCATTCTGTGTCGCACTCGAATAGAGCTTCCATAATTTCTATTAATTATTAACTCCCGTATTTTATAGCTTATTATATTATATTATATTATATTATCTTGTAGTTAAGTCGTATTAATATTTATAAATGCAGTGACGTCTCACTTATAACAGAATTAGTCAACAAAATATCTCATCGCGGTCCCTTTAAAAATAATAGTGACGTCCGATTATTGTACACACAGACATACAAAACATGAAATGTCGCTTTTACGACATACAAAAACATAAAAATCCGGATGCATGTTTCTTCTTTCAGCTGAACAATCTTGTCTAAGAATATTAATAACCAATTATTCAAAAGACCTCTCGATTGATCTCAAAGCGGCGTATTAAATCCGTTTCTGTCAATCTGACTACCAACGCTGAATAAATGTTCAAAGATCTTTACGATGTCTCAACAGGGCAGTACTATCCGCTGTGTCAATCGTAGTCTTTCCGAAATTTATCCAAGAACCTCTCATTTTTTTAAAAAAAAACTGACTTCCTTGCAGCTGCGCACTTACATTGGCAGCTGCGTACAAGGATTTTTAAGAACAAATTATCCAAGTACCCTCGTTCGCGTGAACAAAACGGTTTTACTATTCAGCTTCTATTTATACAAGGAATTTAAATCAATCCTCCAAGTATCTCTCGTCTTGTAAAAACAAAAAAAATGTTTCCCAGACTGGCTTCCCAAGCAAGCAATTGCGTACAATTCAACGTGACAGCATTTCTGTAAATAGTGCTACGTCACCACATATGTGTATACTTAAAATACCGTAGGAAAATCCAAAATCATGGACTTCGTCCAACCAAACGACTTAAAATTTATCACCATCTTTCTTACATGAATTCCATCTTCAATATAATTTTGCAAGACAAATTTACCAGCCGCAGCGTTCTCAAACAGATAGAATTCCTAAAACGTGGATAAAGTGTCCACTTACCGTGATTAATATGGCCGGGAATTCTATCCGTCCGTGAACGCCCCGCTCGTAAAACGTCGTTCTTTCGTCCGGGTCACCATTTTGAAAGAGGCTAATTATTTGTCCTCTTTTCCAAAAAACTTGAAGACAGATTTCTTGTAAGAAAAACTCCTTGCAAGGATGATTTATTTCAGAGAATTCTCCGGTCACGGCAACACTCAACATCACGTAACAGGTGGAATTAAAGGGTGCCTGTGTGCCCCCTCCCTTGGGGAAGAGGGCTTCTTATAGAATTGAGTTTTGAAAGTAAAACGCCTTTCCTCCTCCCCTCATGAATAAGTAAATATGTTATATAACAGAAGAAACAGATTGAAAAACAGAATTCTCAGTTGCAGCTGTGTTCATCTCTAGACAAAATATACTATCAGGGTACTTTTCCCAAAACAGAATCTAGAGTGGCCGTGAGTGATGATGCGAACAGAGTCAGTGGTGTGTGTGTGGGTGTGGGTGTGCTCTCTCGAAGCAGAATATGTTCTCACGAACAGAATGTGTGTGCGCAAAAGACTGAGAAGGTGTACCAGCTTAGTTTAAGGTCAAATTATACTGAGTTCAACACTATTTCACCTACTTTACACATCTATAAAACATTTCAACATGGTTAATTAATGAAATAAAGAATTAAAATGTTAATAATGTCTAACAACGTTTCCATCTGTTCTTTTGCAAACATTGAAAGCGGCCTTTGTCACAGTAGGTGGCGGTATACATCATAGGAATGGGATCCACCACTAATTTAAAAGAAAAAGAAGCTACTGTGCAGTGAGACGACATCATGAGTTTTCTTTTGAGGACCGCCGCTTCTCATACGCTCATAATGCCTTGTGCATGTAGGGCACCACATGGTCCTAAAGGGCACTCAACTTATGTGTGTTTTTTTTCTTTGTTTTTCTATTCTTTTTTTAGGCAGCATATACACACACATATGCCATGCTTTTGTTCAGACCAAAAGAACCCTGCACAAATAAAATGATAAATTAATCATTTAGCGGACAGTTGGCAATGCATTCACCTTCCTCCCTCTTAACATCATGACGTAAGGTCACATCACACCACTGTCTCCCCAAGTGCTCGTGCCAAAAGACTTCCCAATCCACTGCCCAGCCCTCTCCTTGGTAACAGTTTAAGCAGGAATATTTATTTTATATAAACATATTTTATATAAACATATTTTATATATACATATTTTTTTTATCTTTCTATTTTATATATACACCTATTTGGCGAAATACACTATTTTGTACACAAAATATTGACGCCATGAGTCCAAAACCGCACTAAGAATCAGGCGCCGAGGGGAGAAAAAAAATTGGCAATGTGATGAGGCCCGTGATTGACTCACTCACAGGTAAGTGTCCTGCTGCAATTGCTCGTTTGCTGTTAGTAGTTAGCAACAAGCTAACATATTATTGCCCCAGGCTAAGTATTGTCACAGTAAACCTCCAGTCACTCAAAACATTTTCTATTAATTCTGTAAAGTGCAAAGCAGTACAGTTTAAAGCAGATGCACCACCTGCAATGTCACTTTCAGTGTGTGCAAAATTGATCACAGCAAAAAAAAATAAAAAATAAAATAATGTATAATAATGTATCCATTCCATTGTAAAGCATCTTTGAGTGTCTAGAAAAGCGCTATATAATTCCAATGCATTAATATTATTCACTTACCTGCTTGTTATTAATGTATTCATTTAATTTACTTGTGTACTTTTACCTACTTATAATTATTTTATTTTGTTATTTTGTTTCACTTGTATTTATTGCACGGCTGAATTCTATTCCACGTACAACACTTTGTTTGCAGCAATGGTTGTTTTAAAGTGCTTCATAAATAAAGTTGAGTCGAGTTATTTTTGTGGTGTATCTGTATGTTATTTTGAAGGTATGTTTAATGTTACGATAGTGACCAGAGTCAGAGAGTGTTAGGGCAGTGGTAGCCAACAAAGGTGGGTGAGAGAAAGGGGAGAAGAGATTGTTGAAACTGACAACTTTATTTCAGCTGTTGAAAAATAACATTAATGGAGTGTTTAATAATAGAGAAAGAACTATGGAATTGCTGGTTCTTGTTCTTTATTTTTTTTCCACTTTTTTTAAATTTATTTTTTTATCATTGCCTTTGGGCCGAAACCTCGTAAGTCACAATTTGGCAAATTTGCTATTTTTTTCCAAAAATGATACTTTTGATCTGTCCGCATGTGGGTGGCATCTAAAGTGTTGAACATTTCTTGTTCTTTTTGATGATGCAATGTTAATGGTTGAAAAAATGTGTCGTTATTGGGGTCTCCTGAAGAGTGAAAGTTAAAGTTTTGAAGGTACAAGGTTTTGGTCCAACACCAGCAATATATAATTTGTTCAGGGGGCAGAAAGGATGTTAACAAAGACTTTGATGTTAAATACATGCTTTCATGTTATGTTGTTGGCGCAATGTTATGAGAAGGCTGCTGCTAATAAAGTAGCATACGAGTACACAGTGGATTCCCGTTTAGCAATCTCTATGTCCCCCAACGGCCCGTGGTAAAATTGTCAAGTGTTGATTGGTCCATAGTGATAAAAAGGTTGGGGACCACTACGCTAAAGAATCAGTTGCATGGCTCCAGACTACCCTTAAATTTTATCACTAGTCAAACTGACTTTCTATTTCTAATTCATTACAAAGTTAAACAGACACAGTGAGATTAGTAATCATTTAATTTTATTTAGTGCGGTATAACATTTCATGAAATAAAAGGAATGGATTTACATGATGGAAATTGCACACAAAAAATATGTTTTTATTGTATATGCTTGAGTTTGACTATAGCTCGCATCCAAAAGCTTTATATTTGTTTTTCAGTGACTCCATCCCTAAGCAAGTTGGTCCGTGCTTTGGGGTTTGACACTCTGCACTTGTTGGCCAGTATTCGATCCAGGTTTGCTCTCCAAGAATATATTGGAACCTGAAGACAAGCGGGTGAAAACAATTTCATGTTTCAAGTACACCTTACAAAACCATCCTTGATGCAAAAAAGACAATCTATTTAGGGCTTGCACAGACAGTACACATCGAGAGACTCACGTTTGTCGCTGTTCATCTTTGTGAATATCTCTTGATGCGCCCATGATTAAATAGGATTTGCCTATCTCCAATTCTAAAGCATCCCTGCAGTGTGGATAACTGAGGAATGTGCGCAGTTGGCCTTGGGCGGCAATATCTTCATTTCCTGTAATGGCAGCACGGGAGAAGAAAGAAAATACGTTGAAGGAAGAAGTATCAGTATGAGAGCATCAATATCGTCAGTGTCAGGCCAAAACCTCCTACAGGGCTTAAAAAAAAAAATCCTGAGCCTGAACTTTTTCTGGGGAGCGGTGGTGCAGTGTCCAACGTGCCGATTCGTTGTTCGACCAACATCAAGCCATTACGATTCGATTCGTCGCTGTGGATGGACTTGGCATTTGGGAAACTCATGAAATTCCCGATGACCAGTCCTCCCCAAGTGTCAGGTCATCTCTGTCATTATCCATTTATATTATGTATAGTACATCATAGCACTGTGGGTTGCAGTTCCCTCTAGTGGCGGTCGTTGCTCAGGGTGTTGAGACGATGTTTGATCCCTGCTCTCCCCGAGTCATGTGTTGTCGTGTCCTTGGGCAAGGCACTTCGCACACATTGCCTCCAGTGCTACTCATACTGGTGTATGGAAGGTGCGAATAATCAGGTATTTGGATAAAAATTATATTTTCGCATATTGAAAGAACAATTATGAATACAGAAGACATAAAAAATATATTTTCACTTAATAATGATCGACCAACTTTCATTTCTAAATAATAAACTTTTTATTTTAACTTAAATTTAAATTGTGCTTAACAGCACATTATTTCCTCTCTAGAAAGTTTAGGAGATTTTCGACAAATCTCTCCCCATGGATTTTGAAATAACCTTGTTAAATATTAGGAAACCTCCCTCTCTGCATACTCTTAAAACACATCTTTGTTCTTTGCCGTTTGACTCGGCATGAGACTCATCATTGTTGTTTTATGGTGCTTGATGTATTTTGTTATTAATTTATTTATTTACTAACTTGTGTTATTTTATAAGATAATGATTAATTTATTTGGTGTTATTTTGTATGAAATCAAATTCTGAGTTGAGTAGTTTTTGGTCTGTGAGACAAAGTGACCTCAGAAGTACAGTTGTGATTTTGCCGACCGTCAACTGCACAAGTGAGTGAGCTTGGTTTATTAAACTGATCTCTAGGAACGGCAACTGTATCCGGTTGTCAGCATCAAAGTGTGCAAATCATCACGTCGTTTAGACTGCCTTTGAAAAGTAGTCCGACGGTTCTAGCTGCAGCCGCAAGCACCGTTAGCATGCTAACACTGTAGACGCCCTAAACACTGGCAACAGGCACCGTGCAATACAATGTCAGCGTAATTAATGCTTTTAGTCCCTTTAAATGGCAATCAAACTTGATTTTAGTACGAAGTTGTTTTGTTGACTTTGGTCGCAATAATTTACGCCGGCAATAAGATTGGCAGACACACGTTCCACAAGACGGGTCAAGTCATCCATTGCGCCGCGACTGGCAAAACTCTCCCAGGAAAAACTTCTAAATAAAAACGTTTCTTGGCATTGCGCTCCACATATTACTTGGTATGGGAAGATTTATTTTGAAGTTGGCCTTCTCTCCGCATTGGCGGTGTTTTGCCAGACTGTCAAATATTCCCCACATGTAAACTGTTTACTTTGCTGGATTTGTCATTGCGCTAGTGGCTCTTACGTCGGAAATCCGGTACCGTGCCGGAGTACTTTAAGCCCTGCTCCTATGTCCAATTTTCACCCTTTTCTACAAATCCATGCAATTGGCAAGTTCCCATGTGGGTTTGTTATTTTTACAATTCATTGACCAGTTTAAAGTGTTGAAACGAGTTTGCTTTCTTTAATGGTGTAATTTAGTGGCTCAACAAACGTGCCGTTCTTTTTGTTTGTTTCCTGCAAAGTGATGGTTTTGGAGATGCTAGAATTCTTTCTGACACCAGTGAATATGCAAGACAGAAAATATATTTCTTAGGTCATTGGAAATCAAATCCCACCTTCTTTGATGACTTCGGTCACCCGCGCTTCATAGATGTCAGTTGACAGGCCATCTTTGAGTTCTTCCAATTGTATGCGGTACACTGAGGTCAGATAAGTTATACATTATCCTTTAAGTTAATCCTCGAATACGACAAATTAAATCAATATACTGTACATTTATCTTACCATAGTCTATCTTGCTGGTTGGGGTACTCTCACAAGACTTTTTAATGCGCAAATCATTACTGACTTGACCCTTCTTTTGAAGACTACAGTTCTCTGGGTGTGGGGGAAGAAAAAGACAAAATGTAAGTGGACATAATGATGTGTTAGTGCTGCTAGTAGTCAAGATTTCTTTTTGTCCAGTCCAGCAGGATCTTACAGCTGCTTAGTGACATATAATATACTGTTCATATACTGGAGTAGTGGTCATTTAAATTATACATGGAGAAAAAATATTTAATTAAATGTTCACTCGTGTGTGGCTCATGTTTAGATGGCGTATGTGAACAATGCTTAACGAAAACGTTTTAATGCAACAAATTTACCAGATTTCAATATCAAATGTAAATCTGTACAAACATGGAATCTATTTGTTCTTATTGTATTTCTCAGAAAATTCACTTGATACAGTCTGAGTGAACTGGAGGTTGCCTTCCATCTTACCTTCAGCACAGGTGCATTCATTACTTTTACATAGTCTCAGCAGCTCACCAGCTTTCCTCTCGGGATGGTAGAATTTCACACAATGCGTCTCTACAAATAGACAAGCAGTTTTTGTTGATCTAACACAAATCTTCAGTTTTTGTTGTCTTGTTTATCTGTGAATTGTGGTGTTAAGAAACTTGTGGTATATGGACCAAAGTACTAAGAGTCCGTTCTTATTTAATTAGTAAACCTGATTTGACAAGACCAATTAGTTCTCCCTGACTCTTCTTCATTTTATCAACACATTTAGGAAAAGTCTATGCTTCCAACTTTGTGGCAAATGTTGCGGGAAGGCCTTCTTCTGTTCCCAATACACAAGGCAAAGTCCACGAAAGCATTCTCATTTGGTGCAGATGAACAAACATGATATAACTAGAACAACATTTATAAGTGCATTGATTACATAAGTGACCTCACAAATTCTCAAGTTCATCTGGGTCTCTATGGATGACAATAGACAAAAAGCCCAGACTCTAAAATATTTCAAAAAGTTAGATTAACTCTATTTATGGTAGGATTTTTTTTTAACCAATACTGTACTACTACTGTAATACTGTACAATGAAATTCTACGACTTAGTTGAATTTAAAATAGCACAAATAATGTATAAAGTACACAATAATCTACTTTGCCCCAGTACTCAGAAGCTGTTTGAAATTAGAGAGAGTCCTTATAACATAAGGGGTACAAGTGTCTACAAAAAAAAATAAAACAAGAACAAATATTAAGCAAAGGTGTGTTTCTGTAAAAGGGGTTAATTTGTGGAATTAATTTGGAAGTGACCTGAAAAGATGTCAGTCACTTGCTGAATTAAAAAAAAATGTTTAAAAGCAAAATTCCCAAAAATTACTTACATCAGTCATGAGCTGTTAAAAATGTATATATGCTGTAATGAAAATGGTATATGTGAGTATGAGGATATGATTTATAAATGTATTATGGTATATGTCTATGAATTTCATGTACATATGTCGCTGGCAGATTTGCGAATGTTAAAGTGCACTTGTATATATGATTAGGTTTATACATTTCCTTGTGTTGAAATACATTACCTTATCATTTTATCAACATAAAACAAATAAGGGGTAGGACAAGATAGGTTTTTAACTTCCTCCTACCCCTTTTGAACACAAACTATTTTCATTCTTCCTATTCTTGTTTTCTTTTTTACTTCAATTTATATTTTAGACTTGTAATGTGCTTTCTTTATGTTTATATGTTCAATAAAACCATAAACCAAACTAATATAAACCACAGTCTGAGGCAGGAGTGACTTTGTGACTCACGATCATAGTATTCATAAACGGACACGGCAGCCGGTTGTAAGATGCCAACTTTCAGGGTTTGGATGATCCGAAAGCTGATTTCTTCACGGCGCTTATGAGAGACCTGTGGAGAAGGTAAGAAACAAAAGGGAAGCAGCTCTAAATGAGCAAAAGGGACATAAGTGTCAGGCAAGGTGAAGAGATGTCTGTCCGTCTTACTTTGTCCAGGTAGATGATGAGAGAGCCCTTCTCTGACAAGACTGTGTTCATCTCATACTTTGAAATGGTGGGGGCGTGTCCTTTGGACAGCTACATGGAAACATACAATCAGAAACTCTCCGAAGCTCTATTAACAATGTAAGGTTTGTCTGTGAGGGCTCGTACCAACTCAAGGTCTCTCTTGTCAACACGGAAGCCGGTCAACAAGCCAATGTCTAAGATTGTCATGGATGCATCATGCTCTTTGCTCACATACCTGCTCAGACACAAAACATCACATTATTTCATGAGAAACTAAAACAGAATCATATTTTATTTGTTATATTTTCAACGGGAAGGCAGGGGACAAGGATCAAATTTCCAACCTTACAGTTGCTAGTCTTATTTTTCTTGTGGTACTTACATGACCTCTATTTTTAGCTTGTATATCTTCTCTTCTTGATCAATTTTTTCTACAAACACATCATACGCAGATGTTCATGCAAATATTCAGGCAGATGTGCACATTACAATATTAAATACTTTTTTTTTTTATGGCAAGTATTTAAATTACCTGGGATAAGTTCCACCCACATGTTAAAGTTCTGACAGTCACTTTCTTTTTCAGAAGGCAGGGCATAATACAACGACACCATCTGTTAAATTGACAACAGCTAATTATGTGATGGAACTCATTTGAAAGGGATGAACATTATAGGATTTCTTCTTGTGTAACCTTTTTTGTAAACAGTACAGAACTTATAACTAGGGTTGCAGGAGAGCTGGAGCCTATCCCAGATGAATTTGTACTAGGGGCTGGCGACACCCTAAATCAGTCACCAGCCAATCGCAGTGGCCCAAATCTGATCCCAAAAAATGGTTATTGTATGAATTAAAAAATAATAATTTTAAATCTACAGTAGGCCTATACTGTAGCTGTTAACAACATCTTATCAGAACATGAAAAATGTGTTGACTTACTGTAAATGTTGCTTCTCCACTACCTTCGGCTATCACTGTCACATCTTGGTTAATTTTCTTCATCTAAGGGTTAAAAATGCACACAAAGGCCTTTATATAGCAACGAATTTGGACTGTAGCAGGAATGCTTACTTAATGCAACATTAGGCACGCTTACATCAGATGTTCTTGTGGCATGTTGGTTTTGCCTGTTAAAGGTATATTTGAGTGGTTTACTTCTGCCCGGCGACTCAATGTCCACTTTCAGATCGTAGTCTGGCTCTTTGGCATTGGCCCAGTATTCCGATATGGCTTGATACACCATGACTGTAGCCTAAACAGAGGAAAATGAGGAAAAAGTTTTAGTTGAGCCCAGATGACACGACTATTGCCGTAAAATCTTTTCTCACCTGCGTTGATCCATAGCCGCCGCCTACGAACCCCTGTTTTTTAAACCAACTCACCACTGGTCTTGCATCCTCATAGGCCTTTATGAACAGATGAAAAGAAAAACAATGCAAAGTAAATGTAGGAACTATCAACTACAATACTGTCAAAGGTGGTATTCTGAATTGTGCATTATAGTGAAGTTTTACATTGATTTTGACATATACGTGGTGACAAGATCAGTCTCAAACACAGTTTCTTTCAAGAAAATGTCACGATTTTTTTTCTGTAGCCACTATTAATCTCAGCAACTTACCCCAGCCTTAACCAAAGCCAGAAGAGCATAGGCTGTAGCCTCTAGTGTATAAATATGTCCTCTAGGCACAGGCCAATGGCTCAATTCTGCAAAGGAGACATGGAATTTGTAAAATAGTTTTCTTTTCTGTTTATGTTTGATCATACACAGTAAATTCGGTAAATATTAATCCAAACAGAGTCTATTTGGTCCCACTCTAAACAGAGTCAAATTTACACTTTGACTCTTTTCTATCATATATTCAAAAGTAACAGATAATCTGTTACTTTTGAATATATGATAGAAAAGAGTCAAATGAAAGCTGTTTTAGAATTCACCTGGGGAAGCGAACTTGAAGAGGATCTCCTTGTTCAGCTTATTCTTATTCGCTAAAGCATATGATGTCATGGCTACAGCATAAGGGTTGGTGAGGCTGGGCAGACATTTTTCAAGGTAAGACAGAGCTTTAGCTTCACTGTCTTCCAAACTCTGAAGAGAAAGGGAGGAGAAAATAAGTTAAAGGATCATGATGTTACCTACTACCAATACTAGAGTTAAATGACTTGGCTAAAAGATCATAATACAAAAAGGTGGAGAAGTTTGTTCACTTCGGTGAGCAAAACTCTTGGAAAGAGTGTTATAAGCAAGTGACAAATGAGAACTATTTTTGTTTAATGTAGCATTTAATGTACTGCACATGTTTTTTGGAAGATATAAAGCCTCTTTTGTTTCTAACTAGCGCGAGGAAAAATCCATTCTTATTTGTCTTTACTTGTATGTGGTCCTGATACAGATGTTTGCTTTCTGCTCATGTCAATAAATAATCAATATTTTTGCTAACTTGTAACGTACTGCCAACTTTCATGATTTGAATTTGTGCCATTAGCTAAAAACATTGCGCCTGATGTGTGCCTTGCAGTGGATTAAAACGTTCTGAATGTTGAAAGAAGATCAGTTCTGTTTTACCCCTACTGGGCCACCAAGGCAGTAGCCTACTTAAAGGCCAACACACACGATATGGCAGAACTCCACTCAACGCTCACACATTGTGTGGGGTTCTGCCACAAAATTTCACGAGTGGACGCAACTCGGTCACTGGTTTAGCTAAATTTGAATCGCAGGTGCATGATGTTTCAACGTCGCAATTATAGCCAATCAAACTGCATGAAAGCTTTCACCAAGGCACAAAATCAATTTCCAGGTTTTCCGCCTGTACGTTGGGGTTTACCACGGTGAATGAGAGGGTAGCCTCCCTCCGCCTTCGGGTGGGGGGACGGGTCATGACTGTTGTTTGTGCTTATGCACCGAACAGCAGCTCAGAGTACCCACCCTTTCTGGAGTCCTTGGAGGGTGTGCTGGAGAGCGCACCCCCTGGGGACTCCCTCGTTCTACTGGGGGACTTCAACGCTCACGTGGGTAATGACAGTGAGACCTGGAGGGGCGTGATTGGGAGGAATGGCCCCCCCGATCGAAACCCGAGCGGTGTTTTGTTATTGGACTTCTGTACTCGCCACGGACTGACCATAACGGACACCATGTTCAAGCACAAGATTGTCCATATGTGCACTTGGCACCAGGACACCCTAGGCCGCAGTTCGATGATCGACTTTGTAGTCGTGTCATCGGATTTGTGGCCGTATGTGTTGGACACTCGGGTTAAGAGAGGGGCGTAGCTGTCAACTGATCACCACCTGGTGGTGTGTTGGCTCCGATGGCGGGGTAAGATGCCGGTCCGACCAGGCAGGCCCAAACGTATTGTGAGGGTCTGTTGGGAACGTCTGGCAGAATACACTGTCAGAAAGAGTTTCAACACCCATCTCCGGCAGAGCTTCTCCATTGTCCCGGGGGAGGCGGGGGACATTGAGTCCGAGTGGACCATGTTCCGCGCTTCCATTGTTGAGGCGGCCGATCGGAGCTGTGGCCGTAAGGTGGTTGGTGCCTGTCGTGGCGGCAATCCTCGAACCCCCTGGTGGACACCAGCGGTAAGGGTTGCCGTCAAGCTGAAGAAGGTGTCCTATTGGGCCTTTTTGGCCTGTGGGACTCCAGAGGCTGCTGACAGGTACCGGCTGGCCAAGCGGAATGAGGCTTCGGTGGTCGCTGACGCAAAAACTCGAACATGGGAGGAGTTCAGTGAGGCCATGGAAAATGACTTCCGGACGGCTTTGAGGAAATTCTGGTCCACCCTCCGGCGTCTCAGGAGAGGAAAACAGTGCGCCGTTAACACTGTGTATAGTGGAAATGGGGTGCTGTTGACCTCGGGACGTCGTGAATTGGTGGGGAGAGTACTTCGAAGTCCTCCTCAATTCCACCGACACGCCTTCCTTTGAGGAAGCAGGGTCTGGGGACTCTGAGGTGGGCTCCCCTATCTCTGGGGTCGAAGTCGCCGAGGTGGTTGGAAAGCTTCTCGGTGGCAGGGTCTATTCAGGGGTGCTGGAGAGGAGGGTCCATCGGGAGGTCGAAACTCGGATTCAGGAGGAGCAGTGTGGTTTTCGTCCGGGCCGTGGAACAGTGGACCAGCTCTACACCCTCAGCAGGGTCCTCGAGGGTTCGTGGGAGTTCGCCCAACCACTCCACATGTGCTTTGTGGACTTGGAGAAGGCGTTTGACCGTTTCCCTCGGGGAGTCCTGTGGGGGGTGCTTCGGGAGTATGGGGTACCGAGCCCCCTGATACGGGCTATTCGGTCCCTGTACGACCGATGTCAGAGTTTGGTCCGTATTGCCGGCAGTAAGTCGAATTTGTTTCCTGTGAGGGTTGGACCTCCCCAAGTTTGCCCTTTGTCACCGATTCTGTTCATAACTTTCATGGACAGAATTTCTAGGCATAGCCGAGGCGTTGAGGGGGTCCGGTTTGGTGGCCTCAGCATTAAATCTCTGCTTTTTGCAGATGATGTGGTGCTGTTGGCTTCTTCAAGCCGTGATCTCCAGCTCTCACTGGAGCGGTTCGCAGTCGAGTGTGAAGCGGTTGGGATGAGGATCAGCACCTCCAAATTCGAGACAATGGTCCTCAGTCGGAAAAGGGTGGAGTGCCCTCTCCGGGTCGGGGATGAGATCCTGGCTCAAGTGGAGGAGTTCAAGTATCTTGGGGTCTTGTTCACGAGTGAGGGTAGGTTAGAGCGGGAGATCGACAGGCGGATCGGTGCAGCGTCTGCAGTGATGCGGACGCTGTATCAGTCCGTTGTAGTGAAGAAGGAGCTGAGCCGAAAGGCAAAGCTCTCGATTTACCGGTCGATCTACGTTCCTGCCCTCACCTATGGTCACGAGCTGTGGGTCGTGACCGAAAGAACAAGATCCCGGAAACAAGCGGCCGAAATGAGTTTCCTCCACAGGGTAGCCGGGCTCTCCCTTAGAGATGGGGTGAGAAGCTCGGTCATCCGGGAGGGACTCAGCGTCGAGCCGCTACTCCTCCACGTTGAGAGGAACCAGTTGAGGTGGCTCGGGCATCTGGTTCGGATGCCTCCTGGACGCCTCCCTGGGGAGGTGTTCTGGGCATGTCCTACCGGCGGGAGGCCCCGGGGATGACCAAGGACACGCTGGAGAGACTATGTCTCTCGGCTGTCCTGGGAACGCCTTGGGGTCCCGTTGGAGGAGCTGGCTGAAGTGGCTGGGGAAAGGGAAGTCTGGGCTTCCCTGCTAAAGCTGCTGCCCCCGCGACCTGACCCCGGATAAGCAGAAGAAGACGGACGGACGGACGGAATATTGGTAATTTTAGCAAATTTATTTCAGAAGTTTGTATCAAACTGGTAGCCCATTGCATTAATCAGGATCCAAAAAGTAGCTTTTAATTTTAATAAGGTTGGTGACCTTTTCCCTACACTGGGACAGTAAAGGATTATCCTTATAACCAAAAAGGGGATAAAAAAAAAATAAAAAAGAGAGGGTGACCTTATCAATCGTATGATGCAGCATTTTTTTGTCCATCACATTTTTGAAGTCACTTTCTGAAGCCACTAGTTAAAAGATAATGCCAAATAAATTGAGTTCAGTACTCACATTAACAGTGGCAGCACAAAGTGCTCTTGACTCCTGTATTGTAATGAGATGGAAGGCCGTCATAGACGCGTCTGTGTCTGCACCCTTCACGTCGCCCTACATGCATGCACACATGCACGCGCACACGAAATGTAGATAAAGCTACGTTAGCATCAGAATCGTTGGCAAAAACATCAATTCACAGCAATGAAAAACGATTGCCCTTACATTCATTTCGCCGTGAATTAGCTTGCCTACTTCCCTAAACATGCCATCAGGTTGCTGTGCATGGAGAATAAGAAACTTGACAGCATCACAGATCACATCACTTGGCACTGCCACCAGCTGTTCAGCCATGGCAAACACTTTGGCAACATAGGCTGTCAGCCTGAAGGACGAGAGGGCACACTTAAGTTCCATTCATTTGCGTATGCAAGAGTCTGACTTTATTATTTAGGAATAATGACAGATACATCGTTTTTTTTTATTTGTTTGACTCACCAGCTGCTACTACTACCTTTATCGGCCCACACAGCAAAAGAACCATCTTTCCTCCGGTAAGCAAGCTGATTTTTGTAGCCTGTGCCAAAAACAGTTGACATCCAGTTACAGTCTCTTTCATCACCTCCTCGGTGTGCAGTAATTAAGATTTGTACTTATTTTATTTAACGCCTGTTCCTTGAACAATATATTGTAAACCTACCAGTCTGTATGTGTTGCAGGGCTTCATCACGTTTCTTAAAGCCCACAGCCTCCCACTGGTTGGTTTTGTCCAAATAGGTGGTTGCAATTACAGGCAGGGTCATGCCAATCATGTTCTGCTCTCCACAACCTCGAGGCTGTCGAATCAAACTACCCATTGATGTCCCAGCAATGGCATTCTCCACCAGTCCACTAACTTGTTCTCTACCTGCACGCACACAGATATACACAGTTTAATAATCACCAACACATATTGTATTGTTGTTGCACATTTTGTTATACAACTCTATATTTTATTCATGTTTCAGCACGTTTTTGTAGATGGCTGGATCCAACCAAAATATCTCACCCATCAAAGAGATTTGTGTGACAGATTCTGTGCCTGGTACCACATCTTTTGTGGGAATGTGACTATTGATAGTGACTTCTTGTTTTCCATCTACAATGTACACACACAAGTTTGAGGATTAGTCGCCAAATTATTCAAATATTACACAATTACAATCTTCTTGCCACAGAGTGTAGTCGTGGAATGTGGAAACTCACTTATTCCCTTTTTAGCAGGGTTAAGTTCTATTGTCTGGGGAAACTTAGTCAGGACGCCTTCAGGCTGGAAAAGAAAAAAGAAAAAAAAGAAACTTAAAACTAAAAACTAAAAACATACGTTGAGTACAGGCCAAAAGTTTAGACACACTCAATGTGTTAATTGGTTTATTCTCATTACAATTTCTAGTGAAATGAAAATGAAGCTTTGTGATATATATTTTTTACTCCCCTAGATGGCACTCTTGGTATAAAGATGCAGTGATAATGTAATCACTTTCAATTGCCCTAGCCTTTATATTTACATCAAGAACACCATCTAGAGGAGTTTAAAAAATAATCACAAGTGCTTCATGAAGCAACTATGAATGAACACATGTGGAATTATGTACTTAAAAAAAGGTGAAATAATCAAAAATATGTTTTATATTCTTATCTCTTCAAAATAGGCACTCTTTGCTCTGATGATTTTATTTTTTATTTTTTTGCACACTCTTGGCATTCCCTCGATGAGCTTCAAGAGTAGTAATATAAATAGTACATTATACATTTTATAATATGTTTGGATTGCTGACATAAAGCCTTTTTTCCCTTGTATTTTGTTCATACAAATTTGACTTGACAGACAGCTTGCGGACAGAAACTTGGAGCTAGCACGGCTGCTTTAGAGTGCCTCAGGGAAAACTGAGTGTTCAAGTGTCCCATGCTCACCCCCGCATGAGAAGTGTATGTCGTGCAATAAAATGGCCAATATCAGTGGTCGGCACAACTGAGTTGGTCGACTTTTTCCCCAGCCCCACTAGCCGCTCTTAAATGTTCTTTTACCACCACTTTCAGCTGCTTCATTATTCCGTCAGAGAGATATGAGTCTCTCACGGCTGCTTTGACCTCGATGGCAAACGTTCCTTTTTGCATGGGAATGATGATAAAGGGCACAGCTAGCGTAGTTTGGGGCCCCAATTCAACCTCCTGGCTGAACTTTGAGCGCTTGTAGGCTGAACTGCACACATGCTCCGTCTCAAACAGATCCACACGCACCTCAAACACAAAGATGGAGAAGGGAACTGAAGGATGGTCACGTTTTATGGTGTCCACACATTGTTACAGCCAACAACAGAATGTCTATGCTCTTAAATATGGGTTCTTCTTCTAAAACAGCAATGTGAACACACACATAGACTTACTGTGTGTTCATCAGGGCTGTAGTTGTGGAGGATCGCCTTGATTTCAATCTGCTCTCCACGCACAGCCGAATAAGGAATCTTGAGGTCAATGAAGAACTCCTTCCTTACTATCACTTCTAAAGGTTCACTGACACAGATTCCTACAAGATAGCACACATTAAAAAAAAAAAAAAAAGTTCAATGGGAAGGAGCATTCAGAGCTAGCAGAACATTAAACAGTAAAAGCGGCTTTTGGTTTTAAGGAGAATTTGAAATGAGTGGCTGCTCACCATGTGTTTTAGATAGACTAATACCCATGAACTGCCATGTTGTTATGGAGTCTTGCATGGGAACATAACTCAAATCTGATGTGGTGGTACTGAAACAAAGAAAACATTTTTTTTAAATGCACAGGGTGTATGTATATCTCAGTGCTATATGGAAAATAATTGGACTTCACTAACTTATAATAAACTAAAGCCAGAGGCTATGTTAAATGAACAACTCTCTTAAGTGCCAATTATATCTGAAGTTTTTTTTTGTTTTTGTAAACAGCTCTTGTATTTGGATCTTATGCGATGTGCAAGTGTACCTACTCAGTATATGTTGACAGCAAATAGACCAGTTTCCTTACCAGTTAGGCTTTTGTGGAGGGCAAGCATTTAATGTGATTTCAGACCAAAGCCAGCTTTCAGGGAAATTTGTGCGGGAAACAATTTCAATGTTGTCCAAGTAAACGTGGTTGTTTTTCTGACCTTAAAAAGAGATTTAAAGAGTCACACGAGAAAATGATTTCAGTGGGCTATGCATAATGTCAAATGTGTCCATCTCTTACTCCGAGCTATTTGAAGGGTGTCGTGCTTCATCTCAGCTCGCTGGCCTTCCAACTCCTTGCAGCAATTCAAGAAGGCCTCAACACACTTTGCGCCCTCAGTAATGTACTCGCTGCGTGTTTCACAAGTGTATGAGAGACGAGTTTCCGCCATGCCATCCAAACAACATTCCTTCTGTTGCCCTTGGTATTTACCCGCTGAAAACAAGGAAATGTGAAATATCGGCGGCCAGTCAATATCTTTATGGTATATGTCTGATGCCAGTGTTTTTTTGTTTCGCAGTCGTTATGCATACATTGACTAGAAGTGTAGAGATAACTTTACCTAAGGTTGAAGTAAGCTGTAATAGAGTTGTAGCCCGTTTCCTCCTGCTGGGCGATGGACATTTCAGCTCTGGAAATGTAGCACAGTTTAATCAGAAAAACAACTCAGATACAGATTAGCTCTGTTGGTTAAATGTTGGTTATCTGCATTGTTAGGCATCATATTAGTTAATCAATTAGGAGACAATATTCATCCTTTATAAAATAAAAAAATGAATAATAACTGCAACTATCAATGAGACAAGTTTAACTCGAGGAAGCCAACTCGTGAGTCAGGAGGGTCCTAATACATTTTATAATTTTTAGTTTTTAACAGCTTTCTTTTTTTTTCGGGCATGTTGCAAGATTTAATGTGTTTTGATTAAAAGCCCAATGTACTGTAAGAGAAAATTAATTAACATGGTAAGAATCTAGCATTTTCAAATTCCTTATGCTATTCTATTGACAAATACGCTTACAGTAATGCTTAAGCACCTTAGCCTGGAAAGCAGACTCATCGCTGTAACTAGTGGATGAGTCTGGTCGCTGTCGGCATCAAGGGCATCCGGAAAAGTCGGCGATTTGATTAACTTGGTAAAAACAGCATGCAGCAGAAGGTAAGGGTTCAAACTAGCGATCTCCAACTAAAGTAAATATCGTGCTCTCTGAGTCCCGACTAAATGTGCAACTCCGACTGACAGGCGACCTTTGGTTGAAGTAGTAGATCCCATGGCACTATGGGCAATAATAACTTTTAATTTGTAAAATAGCAGTCACTAAAACACTCCAGGTCACGCCCACTTCTATTCAACAATCATTTTCTTCCGGCGTCCGTCATAGGGCAGTCACGTGATCACATGACATCGGTGCAAATGATCAATAAGCACCTGTCCTTTTGCCTGAATGAGAAAACAGCCCATTCTGTTGAAGCTCTTATTCCCCCCATTTACATGAAGTGAATAAGTAAGTAAAGTAATACAGTTTTCCCTAACTACTTCACAATTTGGTTGTTGCAGATTCACTCTACTATGGATTTTCATTTGTGACCATAACTTCTTCTATTGCAGTTTTACCTCACTATTTTACAGTTTTTCTTGCTATTTTAATTTCTTCTAAGTGAGCCCAATCCCAAAAAAATTAGGGGACAGGATATTTGTTTTACAAAAACTAAACATGAGAAAGCTTGTCACCCTAAATCCCCGTTTCTCATCATAGGTGTGTTCTGAAACACGCTCCAAGCGCGCTGCCAAAGGTGAGGCAGCACTTTAGACAGAAACCCCCCCCCAATCTGTCACCTTGTCGGTAAGGGGTTCCATGCCCAGCGCTGGTCTCAAACACCAGCCCAGCATCGTAGAACACACCCATTGCATCCTTGCCTCCACCTGGTGTGCAGCCTGGGTCGTCCTTCTCCACGGTTTCCCACACCTGTTAAGCAATTGGTAATTAATAGACCTAAAATTACCTAACAAGTCACATACTAAAATATGAATCTTGATCATTTTCTACTTTGCACAGTATTTGTATGATTGTTGTGTAAATGATTATTTATTATTATAATGAAAATTATCAGCTACTTGTGCAAAATCAATTCTCATCTGGAAGCATATTGATCCTAATGAGCACCAAACAAAGAAGTCAAAAGTGTTTACCTTTTTCTGGGTCAGACGGTGCTTCTTGTTCAGAACAAAAACCCCTTTATCAACTGCCACCAGGCCCACAGTGGCCCCTAGGTCTCCAGTGACGTTTAGTCCAAACATCTTGCGAGGTTCATAGGATGGTATCGGTCTTGATGGTTCCAGTTTGAGCTAAATAAATGATGAGAAACAGATCTATGTTTTCAATTCATGAAATCACTTAATCTTTTATACTGAGAATAAAACTTCACAATTATGGGTGAGAATTATGATAGTTTAACTGTGATTTTACCGTTCCCATGCAGGAGTCCTTGACATCCACCCAAACAGAGTCTGACACCACCTCACTGTTATCTGGACGGTAGTAAGCTACGATACGGAATGATGGGACCATATCTTTGGTGATGGGAATATTGAGGGAGATCAAAGTTTGGCCTATCGTCCTGTAACGGCCATATTTCACCAGTTGTCCCCTGCCAATGACCTGAAGAGGCAAACGTCAGGCGTTGAGCTTAGAAAATGACAATCAAACACACACACACACACACACTGGTATAAAACACCTCTCACCAAGTATGTGATGTCAGTATCTCGAGTTGGCGCCTTGTTTAGATTGAGGTTGATTTTTAGGGTGTCTCCCAAATCTAGTTCAGCTGTGTCCACACCTGCAAAAGTCACACTTTGAAGATGACATACTGAAATAGCTTCTGCAATGTAGTACATAGAATAATGATAGCGCGTCCTTTTACCGATGTGAATGTAGTTGTTGCTTTCGGTGTTATATGGTAACGCTTCCATTTCAGCAAATGCTTGCCTTTCTCTGGTAATTTTTGGGTCATTGGTCCGTACCTGTTGAAGAACAACACACAAGCAGACTATGGTGAATCTTTTTAAAGGACCCTCATCACGCTGTTTTAAGCCCTTCTACATTTAAAGGGACTACACCATGGTATTTTAAGCCCTTCCACAGTTAACTATAGACATTTAATGATGAAATCTTACCTTTGGCACAATCGCGATGTAATTTCTGTGGGTATTTACCCGGAAGTCAAACGTTCCGGTTCAGTAAAACCCCGCCTCTCCCCCTGTGGCTGCCACGCCCCTCCCATGACGTCGTCGCGCAACGCCCACGAAACATACAGATAGGTTTTAAGCCAATTTTTAAAATGGACTCTAAATTTCACGGGCTGCTAGAGCTCGGCGTTTGGTCACACAAGCCATTCATTCTTGAATAAACATTTGAAATACTTCAGAATCCAGCTACAGTCCAGACCAGACATCACCTACTACCCTCCGGGTTACCAACCAGAATCTTTCACCAACCCCAGAAGTAAGACACCTGATGCATTATTATTGTTATTATAGTCCACTAAAACCCCGCCTCTCCCCATGTGGCTGTCACGCCCCTTTCATCATGTTGTCCCGAAGACATCTGCTGCATACACTGGCCCCGAAACAGTAAATATGGAAGAACATATTGGGGAGCCTCAAGTCCTCGATCCAGAGTCAAGTGGCAGTCTTTAAACGGCATTGATGTACTATTCATCCATGCACATGCTAATGTGTGTCAAGTAAGTTTATTTTTTTATGCAACAAAGCTAACATTAGCACTTTAATGTTAATATAATGTCATCATTTAGTTTGGGGTTTGATTTACTGATTTACTCCCGTCAGGTTTAATTGTGGTAATTTCGCCAGTTTTAAGGTTTAATTTCTCCGGCCAATGGGCAATGGTACTGGGCAAGGTTCGCCAGGCAGTCCTCTGAAAAATGACGACAAATGCCGGGGAGGCCGGGTCATAGCACCTCTTTCCCGGATACACTTGTCTGGTGTCCGCAGGCTGCTGAGATAAAAGTGGGTGTGTGTTTAGTCTGTAGGGGCAATACGGGAGTGGGTCCTTATTTTTCTACATCGCGAAGTAAAACCCAGTCATTTTCTTGGGTTGTTAGAGGCTGGTGCTTGGAGAGCAGGAATGCTCAGAGATGCGTGAATGGAGGAATACACCACTTTGGGGGTGCTTTGGGTTAGGGCTGGATGATTATGAAAAAAACAATAATCAATCATTTTGATTGTGATTGAAATCACAAATAATAAAACGATTATTGAATTTAAATCAATATTTTTTTCAACTACTAAAACTAAACTACTCACAACTATGGTCATAGCCTTACGCCCATTCATCCCTTTACGTTGAACACTTTATTTTTGAACACTATTCCTTTTGTCAAGTATAAA
The DNA here is from genome assembly GCF_051991255.1 of Vanacampus margaritifer. Taxonomy (NCBI): domain Eukaryota; kingdom Metazoa; phylum Chordata; class Actinopteri; order Syngnathiformes; family Syngnathidae; genus Vanacampus; species Vanacampus margaritifer. Next base: position 16,645,675 of record NC_135438.1, read on the forward strand.
ATCACCTTGTAATTGTCATATGAAATTCAAGCCTCTTGCATTTTCATTCTTCATAATTCAAACTTAAGCATTGCATTACTCTCTTTATTATATTTATTTTATCTTATGTTATTTTTTACATGTCTGGGGACTTAGTGGGGTAACCTGCGACCTCAGATTTTATTTTGTGCTATGTCATTTGGAAATGTGTGTTGGTATGACAAAAATAAACAAAAATATAAAAAGATATTTGTGTCCTTGAATTTTGAGTATAGGAAAATATTCTTGAATCCTTGAAAACTTAGCTTCAAATATTTCTTAAAAGGACAACAATAAATAAAATTAGTAACAAAGTTACTAAAATAACATTAGAAAATAAATACAGTGTGTTCCTGTGCATTTTGGCCACTTAGGGGCACATACAATGAGAACAGAGGAATTCTATTAAAATGTTTTGTATTCAAATAAACAGTTGATGTAATTCTTCTTGTCCTGTGTTTAGTTTTACAGTTAGCTCCAACTAGGGTGTCATTAAATAGCCTAAAGGATAACTCAACACCAAATTAACTTTTTAATTTAATTAATTAATTTAATTTTTTCTGATAAACTGTATAAACTGGTGTCTACAAATGCTGTCTACATGAGCTGGTCATTACTTTGACATTTTAGTGCATGTTTGTTGAAAGCTTGAATTTGGGGCTAAAACCGTGTGTTAGGAGCCATATTCAGGTAACACACTGGGATGAACTCAATTTGGCTGTTTGTCCTCGCATTACACGAGAAAATACGTACTACGTCACTTGTTCCGCATGACGTAGTCGCCCCCGCCGTCCACCGGCTCATTCTCGTACACGCCTCCTTAAACGGCTTCTTAGCAAGTTGTTATGGGTCACAGCCAGACCACGCCCAACCCTCTCCCCATTTTCAACCCAACGGTCCTCCAGGCAACACCCCCTTTGAGCGCCATTTTCAAATCTTAGTGAGGGGTGGAGCAAGAGTCTGACTTCCTGTTGAGTTCTCCTATAAAGGGCACTTAGGGACGGCAGAATCAAATTGATTTGCTCCGGGCTAAATTGCAACAAGCAACATGGTAGCGGTGCATTCTGGGTACTTTCACAACGTAGGGAACTGGTAAACGCACCGCAGCGTGAAGCACATTAATCGTTTTTATTTATTATTTAGTTTATTATTTCGTTTTAACGATTGAGAGAAGCCAAAATCGAAATCATGATAAAATTTTGATTAATCCTCCAGCCTTACTTTGGTTGAGGATGTAGTATTGTAATATGGTGAAAAGCTAAAAAAAAAAAAGAGAAGAAGTTGATTTTGCACAATAAGTTGACAAACTGTGAAATTTCAAACAGGCCAGACGCCGACATGCACTGTTTTGTCCATGTCCTTTGCTAAGATCACCCACACTTAAAACATAGAAGAGACTTACATTGATCTTCAAATTGGGAATTGGATTCTTTGCAACTGTATTGACAGTGAGCTTGGCTACGCCGTTGTTTCCGGTGAAGCCGACCACCTCGCCTGGGTTCACCACCACAGGAACACGTTGTGCTGGAGTTTCATCAGGATTCACAACCTTAAGCTGCCTCCCAAGACACAAAAAACTGATTCGTCAGCAAACATTCAACTTTTTCATTCTATATTATTACCATAAGCCAAGTTTTACCGTTAAATCCCGTGAATAACACGCACCACTGTATGATACGTCCCAGCCCAATTCACCCTTAAAAAGCATTTTTTTCTCAGTACATCTGTGTGTTTTTAAAATCACGTTTTCAAAAATCATGCTGTTTTAGTAATTTTAACAAGCTATTTTTTATTTATTTTTATTTACTCTGCTTTTAACTATTTTTAAAGTAAGTGAAGCATATTCAGTTACGTTGTGTATGGAAAGCACTATAAATCAGTTACTCTATTAATTTTTTCTCTTTTCCTAGGACGATATTAGGTAATGTGTAGGTACTGGTCAACATTTAAACAATGTGAATTTTTTTTGTTTTTTATTAAGCCCCCTGTACAACAATGTAAAATAATTTCCCCCTTTTAGAAGCCATCAAAATTATTTGGAATTTTCTTTCTTATTGTTTTATTGTAGGCATCTACGTATGTATGCTCTTTACCGTGACTTCAAAGGACATTCCAGGTTTGTAATATTTGGGTGTCTTTGTGAATTGGATGGTGTATGGAGATGTGACAATCTGGATGCCTCGCAACTCTGCTTCCACCATTTCACTACCTGTAAACACAAATTGAACACACATGACAATGCACTTTTATACCCATGTAAGTGCAACTAATTAATTATTATCTGTGGCAGCAGAAATAAATCCTTTCTAGGGATGTAACAATAAAGGAAATATCGTGATATTAAAATTGTCACGATATCATCGTCTTCATTCTACGATCTTAAAAGTAGCACATCTGTTAACCCCTGGGCGTTATTTGACCATTTTTTGGCTTTTTGTTGGTTCTGACCCAGCCATTTCAAACAAAAATAACACCCAGGGGATTCCGTTTGTGCAGTTCTAGCACCCTCTGGTGGTTAGTTTTCAGTGCAGTTTATTTGTAATTACGAATGTTTTAGCCACTGCGGTGATTATCACTAAAATAAATCAGTCATACCATCAAATATTTTTCAACATCTCCATCAAATAACATCACATTTTGCCTGTTTCAGCCGAACACAGCATTGACTACGTTTACATGCAGGCAATAACCCAATGTAAACGTAGTCATTGTGAACTACATAGACAAATGATACTTTGCACCACATGACAATGACACGGCCGAGTTACTTCTTTGTCACTGCTGTTATTATTTTTCCAAGATTTTTTTGATGATGTTGTTGTTGGATATTGTAATCTGTTACATAATAAATTCTTACATGACAAATCAATCATTCAGAACATTTTCTTACCACTCAACGTCATTACGCTGGCAGACACAAATATGTGACTTCCCACCAATTCATTAATGTTTGGGACTGCTGGTGTGATGATCTGCGCGCGCTTGAGTGTGGCCACTCCATAGCCTTTCTCGATCTAAAAGTCCAAAACACAAATACACACACACACATATATATATATATATATATATATATATATATATATATATATATATATATATATATATATATATATATATATATATATATATATAATTTTTTATATATATATATATATATATGTATGTATATATAATTTCCTTCACTGTGTTTTTGTTTTGTTTCTCATTCTTTGCCTTTTTTAAACAAAATATTCAATGTTTAATTGTTGAAACGATTGTTGCAAAATGGTTATGTTTAAGATGAATACATCTGTGAAAAGACATTATCCATAGTATTTTTTTAGCTGTTAATTCATACAGGAATAATGTTACAAAAACCCCAATCGATTAATTGATCAGTGATTGTCCTCATTAAGTTATTTATGTATGAACTAACATAAAGTACATCATGGTGTGCGGTCTTGCATGCACTTACAGGCACTCTCTGAAGAGATTCAGAAAAGCTCCTCTTTTCGCCATCCTTGAGATACCCAAACACCACAAAGGCCGTCCCATCTACCTCTTTACCAAATAGATATCTAAATTGCATGGAAAGGAAGTGAAGTTCTCACAATGATTATAAACAATTGTAGAGCACAGACACTCGCTTTTCTGCACCAAAATAATTTTCACTTACGTGGCTGTGATGTCAACAGTGAACTCTTGACTATCGTGATAGAAGAAGGAGACCAAAGGTTTTAATTTGACTTCAAAACTGGGGAGCACTGAAAGCAATGAAAACATTTCATTTTTTTAATTGGATACAAAGTAACAGACTTTTGTGTGAAACGATTCACAATATGGTCGGTTCTCACCATACTCTTTGACCTCAAACTCTGCATAGTAGCTCTGCTGTGGGTGACTTTGGAACTTGGCCACTATTTTCCACAGTCCAGGACTACACAGAAATGCAAATACATTTTTAAAATTCGTTTGAAAAATATACTCTAGGGAGAGGTCACACTCTTTTTTTTCTTAAAAAAAAAAAAATAGGATTTACCTTGCATTAATAAACAAACAAAATTCAAGTCAAGAGTCAAAGAAAACAAGCAGAATGATGTAAAAATAAAACAAAAACAAAAATAAAATATATATATATACATACATACTGTATATAAACAAAATTTCCTTTATTTTTGACTCAAAAAAAGTAAGCAGAATAATGTAAAAAAATAAATAAAAATAAATCACCTGACTATCTCAGCAAGTTTGAAGTTTCCACTGAAGATCCCGGACTTCAAAAAGACTGACTCAAGAGGTAAAATGATGTCTTCAGGGGTCTAAGGATAAAGAATATTGAACAAATCATCATCAGCCTCACGTTTCTTTCTGATCATGTATTAGAGCCACTCCATAATAGGCTGCGAAGACGCCACAACAGGGCCGTCAACCCAGGCAATTGTTTCGGGCGCTGAGTTGAAGGCAAGAGATTGGCCTGACATTTGCCCATGTCAATGACAAAAAGCCAATAGCACTACTCGACTTAATCTCTTGCGTAGGGCCCCTTATTTGCTCCTTACCAACAATACAATTGGAACAACACACTGCAATAACAAGTCGGAGGAAGAGGATGTTAAAAAAAAAAAAACTGATAGTGATGGGTTTGAATGTGTATCTGTTACAAAAGAAGTGGTACCTGTAAAGAAGTGACCCCAGTTTTTCCCCAGTGCCACCAAGCACCCAAAAGGTTTATCACACATTATTAGCTCATATTAGTTAAACAACAGATCAGCTCCTACGCTTGTTGAGACCTAACAATATAAATCTGTTGAATTTGTTTACACAGCACATGTAGAAATATGTCTTATGAGATTAAGAATTCATTTGTTGTTGAACAATATGAACCTCAATTCTGCTGTCAGCTTTTTATATCCAAACGCCATAGTAATACTAATACTTCTGTATGATAAATGTTACTCGCAATTATTATTATATATATATTTTTCGTTTTAGTGTTTCATTTCATGTGAATTACTAGCTACTAATGACCTCACTTTCACCTACTGTCTACCGGCTGGGAACATTTGAGATAAAAATGCTAACCATCATCTCAATGATTACGGCGGCGGCATCATCATCTTGATTTTGGTCATCTTTCTCGATAGGTATCATGGTAGGCGTCAGTCCAAACATCCTGTATTTCACTGAAAGACAGCATGACACATTTTATTTGCGATAAGTTGATTTGAGCTATATGGCTGATGTTAACGCCACCCGTTGCGCACCCGTGCTGTCAGGGGTGTAGAGATTCTTGTCCGTCTGGATGAAGATGTATCCAGACTGGAAGGACACTAACACAACTTTCTCCAACAGCCGGTCAGGGAATTGAGCTTGCAGGTACACATACTGCTTCATGGTGGGGTCTGTGCTAAAGCCCTTTGCCGGTATCTAAGACAAAGACGGATATGTTGTATTCAAGTGTTCAGAGACATCCAAAGTATACTCATAGTGTCTCTGTTTTACCAAAATTTGTCCAAAGCCTTGGAAGTTGTTAGCACTAGTCAGGGTCACAGACGCACCCAATCCAAGCTTTGTGGTTTTGGTTGGATGGTTCATCACGTTTATGGCCACTTTTATGTCACCCCCAGTGCAGTCTTGACATTCCACAAAAATGTTTTCTGCTGTTCCTACCCGCAAAAGGTTGGGGGAAGACATCAGCTTCCTGCAGCACATTAGAGGGAGAATCACAAGTTAGTCACATCATTAGGTACACCAACACAATATAATGACTCTCAGTTGCAGGTGAAGGGCTATACTGTATATATATATGTATATTTTATAATTGCACAAAATATTAGAAACAACATGTTGTTACTAATACTTTTTTAAAGGACAGATTTACTGGATTTGCTTATCTGTTTAATCTTTTCTTTTCTTTTTTTTTTGCATCAGGGTTTGGAGTGAACAGTTTAAAAACAAATAAATGTTTTTTTCTCTCCCTCTCTGATTATTTCGATCATGTCACGACCATGATCTGAACACACCATCATGTTGTGTCTCAAGATAACCTCACATGCACCCGCCCTTACATGGACTCTGCAAACAATGAGTCAACTATTGATAATAAGGACTAAAATCCATTATTTGATAAGTAGTCTACATTTCACCACTGCACTGTTTACCGTGTTTGATGTAACGACACAAATAAAGACTAACGACTACTAACGACTGGCCATATTGATCAAATTACCTTGACTTGTGAAACGGCAAACTACTGGTCTGCTAATCATTATGCGAGTGGGCAAAGCCAATGTTTACAATTCGTTCATGTTATTAATAAGGGAAGTGCGCATTACGTTTGCGCATGCGTGAAAATCAAGTTTAAAAAACCTTGCTACCAAACAAAGCTGTCATTTGATTTGGCAGCGGATGGAGTGCTGAAAGTGTTTGCGTAACCACACACCTTAAAGCTTGCAAGCATTGTTTAAACGGCTTTCAGCCTTAAGTGACAAAACAACAGATGCACTTGGTGCCATTTTTAACTGTCCTAATGGAGTTATATAGGCAAAAAAAAAAACACCATTGCAAAGCTCGAGAAGACTGAAGTGTACGCTTGTAAACCTCCGTCCACTCTTCCCAATTTCCAGACAGAAAAGAAAGATCCAAACGGACGTTTTAGAGGCTAAAATGGAAAATTTCTTGAACACATTTATTTGGTCAATATCCTGAAACCGAGGGAGCAGACGGAAGCATCACGAAGCTTGCTAGCGGACGTACGTGTAACGAAACTAATGGAGTGATGGTCATTTAAGAACCTGCTTCTAGCCCCAATTGACCCCTTCAGTGAAGAAAGGTGCACGCTGGCACGATTGCACATATTTTGTCCATATTTCAAAGGCATTTTTGTCATTCATTGCTAGGAAGTATGTGGTCCTATGTGGCCCCCGAGTAGCACTGATGAAAAATTGTGGCCCCCTCCAGCATTGACATTACCCATCCCTGCTGTAGAGAGTACAAGCAGATCCTGTTGAAAGTGTTGGAAGGCGTGTGCAAAGTCTACTTACAGTGGAACACCATCAACCACAGAAGACAAATAGGCAAAGGCCAGTGAGGCCAGCAGCCACAGAGGAGTACACATGGTTCCCCCGATCCTGAGCTGCTGTCGATTTAGAGTTCAGCTCCGCAACGCTCCACTTTTATATTCCAACCAATCTCCTCCCATTGGGTCAACATAAAGGAGACAACATCATTTCCCGCAAGAAGCAGTTGCTTAACTGCTGAAATTGGCAAGGTCCACGAAAGATAAAGTTCAACAGACTTTCTTTTTGATGAAAAGGGTTCATAAATAATAAAAATAAGTGGTAAATGGAGTGTACTTATATTGTGCTTTTATCTATGTCTAGAACAACACACAAATAAACAAAGGTGTTTAGATGATTGGATGAATCTCAAATGTACATTTATAATTTTCATAATTTCTATTTAATGAACAATTCCGTTAGCATCTACAATGTGTGGAGTTGACACGTTTGTGTTGGTTTTCTCCAGGTATTCCGACTTTTCCGCACCTCCCAATGACACGCTATTAAAGTTAATCTAAATTTCCCATTAGTGAATAGAAAGCCGCACATCCAATGAACATTTTCTGACATACAAAAGTGCATCTATTTTTTGGGTACAGTCATTTTAGTTGATGTTCATTTTCTGAGCCTGTTGGGTCGATATGTCTTTTGAACATGCCCAAGCACACAAGGTTCAAGTTGTGTAATCACTGACAAACATTTTAGGAGTTTCAACAGCATGGAAATTTCCCCGATGGCAAACTTGTGCTTGGTAAATGTGATGGCCTTTGACTGATTTTCCCAAAATGGCTCTATTGATCAACTTTTGTCATTAAAGTCTGATGATTAAAATTCAAATTAAAATTATGTTCATTATCATTCTGGTATAGCAGTGATAACTAACTGATTGTGATTACCGATGTATTTAACAAGTTGCAACTGGGGCATCTTTACTAAAACAACCTCATGGTGACCAATTTTCAGACAAAGTACCTTTTCAGATCAATGCAATTCAACTTTTTATTTATATGAACCTTTTGTTTAAACTTGAAAGGAATAAATGAAAACTTCACTTTGTGTGAATTAAAGAAAAAAACAGTCTGCCACTCCAAGCGAGTGAAAAAGATATATATATATTTTTAACTTTTAATGTTTTGCTTTATTTGCTGCTCTTTTCATGAACAAAACAAATGGATTATATATTTAACCCACTCACATAATCAATAAATAAATCATTCATTCTCATGAGCACGCCTTCAAATTGCAGCGGTTTTGTAACACTTAAAATCAATATGGAGTCCAGATTTAATCATGTTAACACACACTGTGACAGGATCAACGAGACCAGTTATATTTCTTTTGCCACCAGCAACAATATCAAAGAATAATTTAAAGAATTTTGCTGCAAGGCAGTCAATCCTAAAACCGGGACCGTGTATGCATGTATGTGTGTGTGTGTGTGTGTGTGTTTGTGTGAGTGAATGCACAAAAAAAAAAAAAAACACTGCCAGCCTCCTACTATCAGCTGATGTTGCCAGAGAGATATGGGGAGAGATTTGTCTAAAAAATATACACACAAATACATTTCTGATTTTCACATGTGTTTTTCAGATCCACAAATGTATACGCGATTTTCATGTTTTTTAATTTTTTTGTGTGCATTTATTTATTTATTTTTATTTATTTATTTTATTACGCGCATTTATGTTTTAGACAAACATCACGCTGTTTCGAGATATTTACACACACAAGCTCTCAGATATTCACGTGTCTAAGGGCCCGTCCCGTTCCTCCGCCGTCCACGGCGAGGAAGTGTTACTGTCTCCATTGAACGGGAACGAGACGTTTCTGTTTCTCGTTTAAAATCGCGGATACATTTGTGGATCTGAAAAACACGTGAAAATCACAAATTTATTTGTGTGAATATATATATATATATATATATATATATATATATATATATCTTTGTCTCCTGTAAAAATTGTTCAACTCTGCTACTGATGGCGTAAAGATATAATTTGTAATCTTTTGCGTGTCCCAAAAAATTGAAGATGAGACTTCTTTGTGAAAAGGGTCCTTGCAAGGATGATTTATTACAGAGATCTCCGGTCACACAGTTGAATATCACGTAAAGAGTGCCATCCAAGAGTGCTTCAAGTTGTATTGAGTTTAACATTATTTCACCTGCTCTACACATCTATAACTAAATTCAACATGGTTAAGATATAAAATAAAGAATTAAAAATGTTAATAATGTTAACATTCCCTCTGTTGGTCTTGAAAAAGCCCAAAAACTAAACATTTAAACATTTTTACCAAAAGATTCCAGCGGGATCTTCATCGTCGCAATGGCTGGTGCAACATTAAAATAAGAGCAAATGAAAACATTATTTTAGCAGGAGAGGAGGTCAGTCATATGTCAAGAACAATGTGATTCATTAAAAGATTTTTTCAGTGAAATAAGCATATCATATATGAAGACGATGTGTTGTGGTTATGTTCAAAGTTGTGGTGAGGGGATCCCAGAAATACCAGATTGGCATGACAGTCAATATGAGAAAGAGTGTCATGATGTAACCGCAATTGAAGACGCAATTGAAGACGTGTTGTCGCTTTGAGTGCTGAAGTTCTTTGTTGAATGAGAAGGACGTTTGTCAGTTCCGTTTTTGTTCTTGCGTTTGTTTTTTTTTGTTTTTTTTAAGAGGGTCCTTCAGCTTCTTTTAGAACCCACGTCAACTGCCAGAGATGCAAGGATTGATCACCGGGATTTATCTTCCCAAGGTGTGACTCAATCTTTGTGGAATGATGCCCGGAAAAGGACACGAGACTCAATCTCCATCGAGTGATGTCCTCAGCGAGACTCAATATCCATTGAGTGATGTCCTCAGCTCGTCAGGTGGACACTGGAAGCAGGCCTGGTTTTCCAGTTGACTCGTCAGGTCGTTCCCGTTGGTGGGGGTTGAGCAGGAGGCGGACCCGGCAGGTCTGATAGGCAAGATGTGGAACGATGTGCCCCCAGTGAACTGGACCAGATTGACCTCTCCTTCACCTCATCTGTGTGCAGAACATTTTCATTTAGTCACTAATAAACATACATATTCACATCCCTTCTTTTTGAAAGAGCATCTGGTAGTTTTTTGTTAGTTTGGAGTTAGTAAATGTTAGTGAAGTTCTGTAGGTCCGTCTTGGGGAAAATTTCTGTTTGTTGTGACAGTCAATCAGAATCCAGCCTTTGGCTGAGTTTAATGACCTAAGCACATTCATTAATGCAACAATGAAAATCTTATAGCCAATTCAAATCTGACGAGGCCAATTTTTGTCTACAACTTATAATGGGTTCCATTGTGAAATGTTTTACCATAATATTTACTGTTATAGATATGGCATGAATGTGCTTCCAGCCATAAAATAAATGCAACTATCACCAGCATGTAAAAATCATCAAATAACATCTGACCCCAGGGCCGTCACGTCCGGCCGGACCGTGAGCACCCTGGGGAGAGATCCCTCAATTGTTTCGGAAATAGAACATATTCACCTTATTTTCGCCGTCTTTGCCAAAACTTACTCTTCTCCATGGTCAAAGTCCAATCACCAATCATCAATTGTCCTCCTGTGAATTCATTCATTCTCACGGACTATATAATTATCACATTGAGACTAACTTGTAATTCTATATTTATTTAATTCAACATGGACTGTTTGTGTGCATATCTCCCTTCGCGACGTTCCACACAGACAGACCAGTAATTCCCCCATCTGAAAAAAGATCGACTCAGATCATTTTTCAGACCAGTATATAAAAAAAAAATAGAACTGCAGCAGTAAATAAATTGTTGCTTTAAAAAGAGGGGAATTTTTAAAAAATTTAACCAGCAAATTCGCCAATGAGTCCCAACTCACTTGTTTAAATTTCAAAAGAGAAATGGGCAAAATATTAGAAGACCAAATTCAACAAGCCTCAAATAACGGAAAATATAATAATTAAGATTTAAATAAATTTTATCCTATCCTACTTCACATAAGCTGTTTTCAATTTCCGAAACCACATGAAATTTACCAGTATTTTCTTTTCTACTATAAAATAGAAATATTGTAGCTTAGGCCCATAAATTTACAAAGAACCCCCGTTTTCAGCCAACCATCAATTATTATTAAGATATGAAGTCGTCCTTCATTTATCATTAATATTGCGGCACCCAAACGGAGTGGGGTATTAATTTTAAAAAGTTATTAGAGCCACTTTAGACAGGCCCACATCAGTTGGGTCAATAGACCACAGTGCCGCAGTTTAGTTTAGTTTTGTAGTTTTAACATGTCACCATCAAGCTTGCTAGTCCCCCTTGTTGATGTCGGTCCAAAAGCTGATTGTTCTAAAACAGACATGGAGACAAACAAATCAGATTAAATCAAAATAGGCATCAAGAGTTTTAGAATATAATAAATCTGTGTGTATAGAGTGTTGCCAATCAGTTGCTTCTGTGTAAGGAATGTTTTATTGTATATGTTATCACCTATACCTGTCAAAAATAGAGTGCAGTGTACACAGTCAGATACCGCATCATATGGTCTGAGATCACTAACTCAAGGAAACATTCTGGGTGGGGGCGGAGTCACCAGCGCAGTGGAGCAGTTTTTATGAGAAGATCCTTTCCCATAGGATTCACAGGACAGTTCGGGGCGCAGGACAGTTCGGGGCGTACACGAATGCATGCAAGAAAGTCTGTGCGGAGCACTGTGTGTGTATTGGAGTAGTTTGTTTTCTTTTAAGACCTTTGCATGTGAGTTCAGGGTCCAGTCATTGCGGAAACCGTCCACCATGTGGCGCCAGGAACTGCTGCTGTTCATCAGGTGGCGGCAGGAACTGCTGTTTAGGGAGGGGCTTTGTTGTTGGCCTCCGCTCCGGATGCCACGTGAGTGCTGTCCACAGTCATTTGCAGTCATTTGCCCAGTAGCCGGCTTGACCTCAGTTGAAATAATGATCTCGATCAATGAACGGCACTGATTGAAACATAATAAAATCTGCCCCAACATTATTAGGTGATGACATATCAGTAGAAAGTCGGAAGAACAAAATCCTCCTTTATTTAAAAAAAAATAAATAAATAAATAAAATATAAAAAAAATAAAAAAAATAAAAAAAATAAAAATTCTGAAAGTTTGCAATTAAATAATGGCTAATTATAATTCAGTATTGTTATGTTTTACAGTACTGTATTTAATTTAATATTTTTTGCATACCTTCGTAAATAATATTTAAGATGAGATAGGACAGCTTTGCTCTAAAAATTTACAAATATGATACAGAGTCAGTTGGCAAGTGTCCAGTTTTCAACGAATATTCCACAAGAGCACCGTCAATGAAGGCCGCAGCCCCCTTGTCAGCTTTTGGTAAAACATCAAGTCAGAGATTATTTTTAATTACATATCATCCTCAAATTATGTTAAAAATGTGACAACTTCCAGATGGCGCCCTCATGGAAAGTTCTGTCCAGTCTCAGGGACTCGCACGCAAAATGGCCGACTTCAAATTCTGAAATGGGACTCAGATAGAAAACAAAGGTTAAATAATGTTCTCGCGTACGAGGAAAATTATGAGGGAGAAACAATTAACTATAACAAAAATATTTCATTTAAAAAAAAAAAAGAATAAAAAAAACAACCATATATTTCTAAAAGCAGACCTAATTATAAAAATAAAAATACGGTCGTCACCTGACTCTAGTATCTGTAAAAGTAGACCTAATTAAAACATATACAAGCGCAACAATCACACAATTAACCCTATCTCTTTTATAGAAAAAAATTATATTCCCTCCAAAGGTTTTGAGGCTTTCGGCTATTTAATTTGGAAAAAGAGTGACATCTGGCGGTCAGCTAGAGTCATAGTAACTATAATCTTCAAAGTGATTCGCCTAATTAATTTATATTCAATATCACAGCAATACATTCAGTCTTACAGTTGTGTATGTCTAATAAACGTGAGGTACACATGGAAGTGTTGCAATATTTTGACACTGTACCTCCATGTTATTTGCTGTTATTCGTTCGATTTGTATTAAACATAATTTAGATATGACGCAAGTGCGCTGTGAAGCCAGATAATCAAGTATTTCAACATCAGTCTTTAGGAGATGTGATTGAGGGCCTTAGAGAATCAGTTACGGCAACAATTTATGTAATGTCGTATAATTATTTAACGTAGGCACTGTAAAACAGAGTCGCGTTAGTAATATTACCGTCCCAATCCATTTATCCCGTTCAGCTTTTACTAAACAGTTTTATTTATTTTATTACGTAAATTTGTCGTCTACTGTCATGTTTAGTTTCAGTTTTGTTTACTCCCTGTCATGTTTTCCTTGTGTGTTCCCCTTGTCTTGTCATTTCCTGTTTTATTGTGAAAAGTCTACTCCTCTCGTTTCTGGTCACTTCCCCTTCCTCGTGTGGTGTCTGTGTCAACCCTGATTGTGTCCCCATCACCCTCATGTGTCATCCAATCAGTGCCCTCAGCCAGGTGTGTCTTGTCATGTCATTAGTGTTGGTGTATTTAGTCGGTTGTCTCCCCCCTGTCTGTGTCGGTTCATTTTTGCTGTTGCCACGTTCGTAAGTCTTTCGCCACGTCACGCTGACCTCTTTGCCTTATCCGGATCCATGTCATGTTGTTAGTCTCGCCTTAGTTGTTTTTTCATGTTTTGCTTCAGGTTTTGTTAGTTCCATTTGTTTTGTACTTTGAAGTTAGCCTTTTTTTGATTTGATATTAAAACCTCTTTTGGACTGCACCTCTGCCTCCTTGCTCTGCCTTCCCGCATCTGGGTCCTAAAGCCCCACCTTACTGACAGTCTACAGCTGTTTTTATTTGCAAAGCGAGAAAAATAGAAAGCTATTTACTTAGATATCATCAAAGCCATCCGCGCGATCTTTACAGAACCACCCAAAGTCAACATTTCAGCATTAATCATCATTTAATACACTTTTCTTACAGTTACGTCTGGGTTTTTCCTCTATATAAAAAATACATATATCTCTAACACTTTTGTAACCAGCGATCGGCGTTTACGTACACATACAGTTAAAATGCCTCCATCAAAGACATCAAGCAAACCACAGATCTTATCGGAGAGAACTAACCTTTTCCACAATAAATCTAAGTCCAGTCGTTCAATATTAAATACATTTCACGTCATTATTTGACGGCTGATTACAAAACCCGGAAGCTTCTCAAGACGTCTAGCGGAAGTACAATCAGGTCAAACCATTCGGTGTCGCGGACAAAAGCGCCCCCGTAATTTATATTAAACATTAACCTGTCTAGTTATTGTAATAAAGTTATATAAATAGTTATAAATGCAGTGACGTCTCACTTATAATACAATACCATTAGTCGACAAAATAGCTCATTGCGCCCCCGTAAAAATAGTAATAAATGACGTCAGACAATTATATTTCAGACAAACATAAAATATTGTTTTCGCGATTTACAAAAAAAAAAAAAATCATGATCTCTGTCCTCTTAAAATAATAAATACTGCTTTAAGTCAATCACGAAGCAGTCTCTCGGCTCCTTCGCAGCGAAACGTTGTTTCCAACTTTACAAATAGTTAACAATTGCCTCAGAAATGTAAGGACTTACACTCTCTAAGATTCCTTCAGAACGAGACTGCCATGTGTTTTCAGCAATTTAATAAAACGCCTACTTCAGCCTGTTTGTCACAATTATTTGATTCAATTGTGCAAAATCCATCGTAACGTTACGTACCAAACTCTGGTAGGATATCCTCATCTGCGCATGCGTAAATCTGTTGTCTTTCAGCTGAACAAACTTGTCCAAGAATCTTTAATACCAAATCATTCAAGGACCTCTCATTGCTCTAACAGCGGTGTACTAAATCCGCTTGTGTCAATCTGTTTTACAACGCTGAATAAATGTTCAAGGATCTTTACGATGTCTCAACAGCGGCAGTACTCTCCGCTGTGTCAATCTGTAGTCCTTCCGAAATTTATCCAAGAACCTCTCGTTTGTGTAAACAAACTGTTTTCATTGGCAGCTGCACACTTACATTGGCAGCTGCGCACAAGGATTTTAACAACAAATTATTCAAGTAACTCTCGTTTGTCTAAAACAAACTGTTTTACAATTCAGCTGCGTATAAACCAACGTGACGGCATTTCCGTAAACAATGCTCCCGTCACAACGTACGTGTACAGTTCAAACACCGTAGTAAAATCCGAAATCAGGGACTTTGCGTCCAACAAAACGACTTCAAATTTTACTACTACCTGTTCACACAGATCTCATCTCCAATGTAATTTTACAAGACGAATACCAGCTGTAGCGCTTCCAAACAGACAGAATTCCTTAAACGTGGATAAAATGTCCACTTACCGTAATTAATGGGGCCTGGAATTCTATCTGTCCGTGAACGCCACAGCCCGTAAAACGTCGTTCGTCGGGTGGTCACCATTTGATGGCGTAAAGATATAATTTGTAATCTTTTGCGTGTCCCAAAAAATTGAAGATGAGACATCTTTGTGAAAAGGGTCCTTGCAAGGATGATTTATTACAGAGATCTCCGGTCACACAGTTGAATATCACGTAAAGAGTGCCATCCAAGAGTGCGTGCTCCCCCCCTGAGAGACAGCCCTTTATTACAATCCGAGTTTGAAAGAAAAACGCCTCTTCTCCTCCCATCGAATAGAAAAAACAGATTGGTTCTCACAATATGTTATGTTGATCTTTTCATGTGGGAACAAAACAGAATCTCAATATGCCAGCTTGCACTTTCTTCACTTTTTAGACATAACAGATTCTCAGTGTGCCAGTTTGTACTTTTTTCCCAAAACAGAATCTCAATATGTCAGATTGAACTTGACAGCTCCTGTAGTAGTGGGAACAGCGTGTGTGTGTGTGTGTGTGTGTGTGCTTTCTCAAGCAAGACACTGGAAAGGGAATTGAGACAAAAACAAGATAACAGATAGGTTAAGGTCGAGTTGTATTGAGTTTAACATTATTTCACCTGCTCTACACATCTATAACAAAATTCAACATGGTTAAGATGTAAAATAAGGAAGTAAAAATGTTAATAATGTTAACACTACCTACCTTCTATCTGTCTAGCCAAATCCTTAGACAGGCCCAATTCTTGGGTTATTTTACAAATGGTCAGTCAATCAGTCCTGAGAGCATATACAACCCTCTCTCTCATCTTGGTGTGCACGCACGTTATAATAATAATAATAAAATTATCCAAGTGTGTAAAACAAACCAAAAGTTTTTTTAACGGCTCCTCGACCGATAATGAGAGACACTTCTGATTGGTCGATATGATTCACATGACCTGCTTTATTTCCATACAGACAGTCAGGTAGTGTTGTACCAAATAGTTTCGGTTGTGCTGAGGGCACGTCGATGTCTCGCTGTCTTTAAGCTGGGGCATTCACAAACGACGTGCTTCATTTCACCTGGACAGGTTCCCGGATCTTGGACAGGTAATTTTTCTCTCAAGTAACGTCATAGGTCTTAATGTTAACTGCAGCTAAGAAGCCGAGTGTTGGTGAGGGCTCTCAATTCGGTTCCTCCTACTGCTTGTGGCGGCTCCCAGCAACAGTCAGCCGAGCAAACAGGTGTATCAGGACGGGCTGCATTCCTTCCTGGCCGCAGAACCGCATCCTGATCTGCCACTCAGCACTGTTAACATATCGGCCTGGCAAAGGCAAAAATCTTATAGTGGTGGGCAGCACATCTACTTTTACTTTAGGCCTTCTTAGTTTCAGTGCTCAACTTGAGTGTTCCTCGGACCAGATTTTTACTTTCCCACTCTACATATGAAAACAGATACTGTATCAAGCGGTGTTTGTGATCATTTCGGAGGTAGGGGATGGAGTAATCCAAATGATGCATTCAAACCTTCCTCTCGGTAGACTAGTGAACACGAGTTAAGCATAGTACGTCGCCAATGTATACAAAATGTCATCAAAATTTACATCATTCTTACAAACATATTACACACAAAACGGAAAGGAAGTGAAAATGTTTAGAATTTTTTTTGAAGATATTATTTTTGAAGCAAGAAATCCCCACCAAAACCTCAATTTGTGAGACTTTGTTCAGTAATTCCCCAAAATATACTTTCCATAACCCAAATAATTCTATAATCATCATTTTCAATAATATTTTTTTTGTTATTGGAAATGAATAATCTACTAAAGTCTATTGACATGAGTAATATGGGGTAGGACTATAAATTCTTGTATTTCTTCCTACTCCCTTTGTAACCTGCATTAAACTGTGACATATTTTGATGATCCCTTTCTTTCTTTCAGCTTTTAATGTTCACAACTTGTTATGTTCAATAAATAATTCAATCAATGTGAACGTGAGGATGTAAAAATGTGAATGTAGAATTGGTCCAACACACAATAGTAGACATTTACTATAGTGGATTCATGGATCCACCATGAATTTTGCCATCCATCTCTTTATTAGAGAACAGCAGGCTGCTGTGTAAAAAATACAGAAGCACTGAATATTTGGAGATGTGCATTCACCTTTTTAGGGAAGGTTAAATTCATCCAAATATCATTGTCTTTTTATTGTTTTTCTCTACTTATCGGATATAGGAATGCTTGCCAATGTATATATTGTATTGTTAAATTAATACAATATAATACAATTTGGTCCAGTTGGGTCTCTGTTCTCTTTAATTTGATGTAGAAAAGAGCGTTTCTCTGATTGGTAAATTCTCTATACATGGGCTTCTAGTGTTCTAGTCTAGTCATTGTGCTGGCAATGTTGGAATTCAGCAGACCTGGTGCTGGTGTTTAGCAAAATTTGTGGAGGATGGCAACATAAGCTTTTACACACGTACAAATACATTTCCGAGTTTTAAGCGGAAGTGCTGCTAACATAGAAGAAGATAGCAATTTTGCCATTCAGCATCATCAAAATAACATTTGGGTATATGTATGACTGTTTTGATGAAAATGTACGTTAAGTAGTGAAGAGCGGCTATACAGTGTACCATCCTTGTTGCAGTCTGTGCAGCTGCTAGTCCCCCATTTCTCGTAGCCACGTGTAGTTTGCCGGCCACTCATCACACCAAGCAGATGCAGGAAACAACTGTCCACATTCGTGGGCCCCAGCCCAATCCAGCACGTCGTCGTGTCACCCAAGAAAAACACCTCTGGCCAATGATTGAACCTGCTTGACACATGATACACTCGTAATAGACAGAGGGAGATGAGATCACATCAAAAGAGTACTATCTGCTTATTGTATTTAATTTTTTTATTTATTTTATTATTATTTTTTTTTAATTCATTCACTACACTATAGCAAGTAGTATTAGTATATTTACGCATATGTCTACCATAGACTTCTTCTTCATTACATGTTACCTCAAATTATGCTTAAAATATGACAACTACCAGTCAGTGTCCACATGGGGGTCCAAAGCCTCAGGACTGCCCTTCAAAATGGCCGACACCAAATTCTGGAATGAAACTCAGAGAGAGAGAACAAAGGTTAAATCATTTTCACGCCCACGACTGAGTTATCAGGGAGGTAGGGGGGGAAAAAAAGAAAGAAAAATCTTTATCAAAAAACAATTATTACTCCACATTCAACTATAAAAGCAGACCTAATCATATAAAATAATATGGATGCCTTGTACCTAACATCCAGACCTCAACAGCTGTGCACAGCTTGAAGCCAACCAGTCCTGATGAGTCCTGCAAACACTCATTAAAATAACAAGCAGACGGTGCCTGAGACAAAAGATTACAAGTCTCCTTCTTAAAACAACAGCTCACCCCCACCTTTAATCCCACAGGCCTGTGTTGAAACAAGGGTAGGGGGAAGAGCTTAAAAATTCTCACAGACAAAGGAGGAATTCTCCCCCACAACAAAATATGTAGAACCAGTTCTACAACATTCCAATCTCACATACTTTATATTTGGGGACAAAGGAAAGAGAGAGAGAGGATTTTTTTTTTTTACTTTTCACCCTTCACAATAAAACCTGTTTTTACCACTTACCTATGCAAACGCCATTACCACACCTACTTTTATCTGTCACCCACATTTGGAGACAATGAAAAATACTTGTCTCCAACAAACTCTCTCCTCCTTTCTATTCTTTTCCATTTTTATAACAAAGAACATCAGAACACCATCAATAGACATCCTTAAACATACAGGTAAAGACAGTGAGGAGAAAAAAACACAAATACTTCCCTTTTACTTCAATACTCTCCCAGGACCAAATGCAATCCACCTTTTTCATTGTCACGGTCACTCAACGTATACAACAAAACATCAACTTCCTGCAGGCACACAAACAAGAACCCCCCCCCCTGAAGAGGAATGTAAATAAATTTTCCTCTTTACGTGTTCCAAAAATGAAGATAGATTTAATGTAAGAAAAATACACCTTTGCAAAAATTATTTAATGTAAGAAAAAGGTCAGAGATCTCTGGACAAATAACAGCCTCTAATTCATCACTTAAACAGGTGGGATTCAGAGCATCAAATTTAGCTCTTCCGCGTGCACAATGGTTTCTTATGGTTAAAAAGACCTCCTCCTTTTCATTTATAGACTAAACATATTCTTGGTACTTTTCCGTGAGCAGATGGCGTAAACAAGGTCAGGTGTGGGTGTTCAAAACAGATTCTGTTCTCAAGGACCAAATGTGTTTTTGCACAAAACTAAATAATATGTCCCAGTTTAAGGTCAGATTATGCCGAAATCAACACCATCTGCTCTGCACAGGACACAAAACATTTCGACAAGGTTAATATAAAGAATTAAAATGTTAATAATGTGTAACAATGGTTAATGAAATAAAATGAAGTATTAAAAATGTTATAATATCTATCAGTCCACCCTTTGGGCTTATTTAAAATAAAGCCCAATAACTAAATATTTAAACATTTTTAACAAAGGATTCCTGCGGGATCTTCATCATCGCAATGGCAGGTGCAACATAGGAAGAAGAGAAAAATGAAAACATTCTTTTTAGCAGGAGAGGAGGTCAGTCATATGTCAAAACAATGTGATTCATTAAAAGATTTTTTCAGTAAAATAAGCATATCATATATGAAGACAATGTGTTGTGATTATGTTAAAAAATTGTGGTGGGGGATCCCAGAAATAGCAAATTGGCATGACAGTCAGTATGAGAAAGAGTGTCATTATGTACGTGCAATTGGAGACGCGATTGAAGACTTGTTGTCGTTTGGGCTAGGGAAGCTTTGTTGACGTTTGTCAGTTCCGTTTTCGTTCTTGCGTTTGTTTTTTCAAACCGAGTCCTTCAGCTTTGCGATTGGCTGGCAACCTGTTCAGGTTGCACCCCGCCTGCTGCCCGAAGCCAGTTGGGATAGGCTCCAGTACCCTCACAATCCTTGTGAGGACAAGCGGTCAAGGGAATGGATGGATGGATCCTTCAGCCCACATCAACTGCCAGAGATGATCACCGGGCCCAAGGTGTGACTCATTCTTTGTGGAACGCCCCGGAAAAGGGACACATTCCTCCTATCTCCATTGGGTAATCCTCAGGTCATCTGGTGGAAACTGGAAGCAGTTGAATGGCCTCTCAGCTGGCACGTCTGGTCACTGGAGCAGTTGACTGGTTTCTCAGTTGGCTCCCGCTGGTGGCTGGCTCCTGAAGGTGGGGGTTGAGCAGAAGGCGGACCCCCTGCTGGTCTGATAGGCAAGATGTGGAAACAGGTGCCCCGTGGACTGGACTAGATTGACCTTTTCATCACCTCATCTGGGTGCAAAATATTTTCATTTAGTCACTAATAAACATTTATTCACATCCCTTCTTTTTGAATGAGCATTTTGGTAGTGTTATTAGTTAGGAGTTAGTAAATGTTAGTAAAGTTCTGTAGGCCTCTCCTGTGGGAAAAAATTCTGTTTTTTGTGAAATTCAATTAGGATCCAGCCTTTGGCTGACTTTAATGACCTGAGCACATTCATTAATGCAAAAAATGAAAATCTTAGCCAATTCAAATCTGACAAGGCCAATTTTGTTTACAGAATATAATGATTATTGAAATGTTTTATTATAATATTTATTGTTATAGATATAGCATGAATGTGCTTCCAGCCATTAAATAAATGCAACTTTCGCCAACAAATAAAACAAAAAAAACAACAAAACATCTAACCCCAGGGCCCCAGGGGAAAATAGAAATGGAACATATTCACCTTATTTTCGCCGTCCCTGCCAAAACTTACTCCTTCTCCATGGTCAAGGAAATCCCCAATTGTCCTCCTGTAAAATTCATTCTCACGGACTATCTATAATTATCACATTAAGACTAACTTTTAATTTTATATGTATTTAATTCAACATGGACTGTTTGTGTCCTTCGCAACGATATACCCAGACCAACCAATAATTCCCCCATCTGAAAAAATCGACTTAGAGAATTTTTCAGACTCTAATAATATACAAGTTCTGCAGTAAATAAATTTTGCTTGCTTTTTGTTTAAAAAGAGGGGAAAATTTTACATTTAAACAGTAAATTCAACAATGCGTCCCAAGCAACTATTTAAATTTCAAAAGAGAATTTGGAAAATATTAAAAGACTAAATTCAATAAGCGTAAAATATAATAATTAAGATTGAGATAAATTGTATCTTATCTTTATTCACATTAGCTGTTTTCAATTTCTGAAACCACACAAAATTTACCTGTATTATCTTTTGTACTATAAAAATATTGTAGCTTAAGTCAATGAATTTTACAAAGAATCTCAGTTTTCAGCCAATCCATCAAATATTATTCATACATTAGGTTGCCCTTAGTTTTAATGTTACCATTAATCTTGCTAGTCCCCCTTGTTGATGTTTGTCCAAAAAGCTGACTGTTTTAAAATAGACAGAGATAAACAAATCAGCTCAAATCCAAATAAACATCAAAAGTTTTAAAATATAATAAATCTGTGTGTATAGAGTGTTGTCAATCAGTTCGTTCTATTTACGTAATGTTTTACTGTAAATGTTATCACCTTATATCTGTCAAAATATAGAGTGCAGTGTAAACATTCAGTATCACATCATATGATCTGGTATCACTAACTCAAGGGAACATTGTTGGTGGAGTCACCATCGTAGTGGAGCAGTTTTTTCACAGGACAGTTCGGGATGCAGGAATGCTTTAAGGAAGCATTGGAGCAGTTTTTCATTTAAGACTTTTGCATGTGAGTTCAGGGTGCAGTCATTGTGGAAACTTTCCACCAGGTGGCGCCAGGTACCTCTGCTCTCCATCCGGTGGCGGTGGGTAGTGCTGTTTAGGGAAAAAGGGCAAGTATTGTTGTGATGATGCCCGCATACTTAAACCACGCCCCCTCTGCTGGTGGTAGTAGCCCCGCCCATATTGTTCATGTTGATTGAAGCCGCGAACATGTTGTTGATGGAGGTTATGATCATTCTGCTGTCCGCGGCCTTTGCTCCAGATATTATGTGGCTGCTGTCGGCATTCTTTTGTCCAGTGGCCAGTTTGACCACATTTGTAGCATTCATTTCTACC
The DNA here is from genome assembly GCF_051991255.1 of Vanacampus margaritifer. Taxonomy (NCBI): domain Eukaryota; kingdom Metazoa; phylum Chordata; class Actinopteri; order Syngnathiformes; family Syngnathidae; genus Vanacampus; species Vanacampus margaritifer. The sequence goes on from NC_135438.1 coordinate 16,668,246, forward strand.
CGCAAAAGGACGTGGCTGGAACACAACGCGATCTCTCACAACATTAGGTGATGTAATACCCGTGGTGGGCGGAACAACAAGGTGCTCGTCTTTTTTCTCATGTGCTTTTGCCCGCGAGTGCTGTCTGCAAGCACTGGCCCAGTGTCCAGAACGTCCGCACTTGAAACAGCAATCCCGACCAATGAACGGCACTCTGTGAAACTTATTAAAATCTGCCCCAACATTATCAGGTGATGACATTTTAGTAAATATTAAAAAACCAAATCTTCCTTTATTTCAAAAAAAAATTCAAAAAATTTTGAGAAATTTTTTTTTTTTTTAAAAAAAAAAATAATAATAAAAAATAAAATAAAAATAATTAAAACAATGAAAGTTTACAATTTTAAATAATTGCTAATTATATGTCAATATTGTTATGGTTTACAATATTTAATTTAATATGTTTTGCATACCTTCATAAATAATACTTAGGATGAGATAGGACAGATATACTCTAACAATTTACAAATATAGTCAATTAATAAGTGTGTAGTTTTCAATTAATGTTTTCAAGAAACGCCTAGTCCGCTTTTTGGTCAAACATCAAAGCACAAATTATTTTTTAATTTCATAGTCAAAAATGTGATTCTTCCAGATAGCTCCTCCATGGAACGGTCCAATCTCCAGGACTCGCTTGGCCTACTCCAAATTCTGAAATGGGACTTCAGGCAGAAATTTACAGGTTAAATATATACAGGAATAATTAAAAAATTATTTTCTACTTATAAGCATGGGAAAAAACCCTTTTAAATTGTAATTAACACATTATTTCATCCCCAGGACCGGAATATGGCAGTTGTTGGGGAATTCTCTCTATAATGGGTGTGGCTCCTGATTCTGTAAAGATATTCAAAATTAAATAATGTTCTCGCGTACGAGAAAAATCATAATAGAAGAAACAATCATCTTATAACAAAATATTCCACATTAGTTGCCATCCAAATTATTCGTTTTTAATTAATTATTATTATTATTCAAATAAGAAAAAATATGGCTGAAATATGTCATATATACCTCTTTACATTAGTTGATTTGCTCTTGGCATTTTTAATTTGAAAAAGGGGGACATCTGGCGGTCAAAATGAGTCACAACAACTATAATTTCCAGTTGACCCGCGTCATTAATTTATTAAAGGGTGACACCTAGCGGTCAGCTAGGGTCATAGCAACTACAATCAGTCTTAAAGTTTTTTGTTCAATAAGCGTATGAAATGCATCGAAATTTTACAATATCTTAAAACTATACCTCTCTATGTTATTTGTGTATTAATATTGGTTCATTTTATATCAAACATAATTTTAAATATGACGTATTTGCACTCGAGAAGCCAGATTAAGTATTCAACATTAGTACTTAAGAAATTTATATAAGGGGCTTATAAAATCAGTTGCGGCAACAATTTATGTAATGTCGTTCAATTATTTAACACAGACCCTGAAGCTTGCCGTTTTAGCGTGGAAATTTTATTTGTAATTTTACCGTCTAATTAATTCATCCCGTTTAGCGTTTATTAACCATTTTCATTTATTTTATTACGTAAATTTGTATTATACAGCTGTTTTATTTGCAAAGCAACATTTCAGCATTAATCATTATTTAATACACTTTTCTTAAAGTTACGTCCGGGATTTTCCCCTATATTAAAATACATATAACCCTAATACTTTTTCTAATCCGCGGTCGGCGTTTACGGAAATACAAAGTTAAACTGCCGCCTTTGAAACCATCGAACAGATTACATATTTTATTAGAATAAACCAACCTTTTTCACAATATAATCAAGTCCCGTTGTTCAATATTAATTACATTTTATGTCATTATTTAACAGATGATAATTTAACCCAGAAGTTTTAATTACGGCTAGCAAAATCATTTAGTCATTCAGAACAAAAGCACACCGTAGCCCCAACATTATTACTTTATTTAAAGTTATATAAATGGTTATAACTTCACCAAAATACCTAAAGCTAATATTCTAGCATTATTCATCATCTTATCCAAAAATACACGATCATGTGTTGTTCTTATTTCACTCGTAAAAGCGTTCTATATCTCGTATTTCCACGTCGAACGCCCGGCGGCGCAAGCCTCAACGTCCCCCATCAATAAAATTAACTTACCGTAGCTTATAACGGCGCCATAAGATTTATTCCACCGCAATCGTGCACCCAGTCGTGCAATTATTTTATTTCTCATCTTTATTTCATACCTTTCACCGTTGACACCAGCGCATACGCTCTCAACCTTTTCCTAGCGTCATCCCGTAGTTTAACGGAAGCTTATTCGGGTCAAACAATTATATTACGCGCTCGAATAAAGCGTACATTTCTCTTCTTATTTATTGACTCCCGTATGTTATTAGCTTATTATATTATATTATATTGTAGTTAAGTCGTATTAATATTTAAAAATGAAGTGACGTCTCACTTATAACAGAATTAGTCAACTGTTCTCGTCGCGGTCACTTTAAGATTTTACCGTGACGTCAGATTTTCATCACCGACAAGACGGCATACAAACAAACGAATATCTCCTCCTAAAGTATTAAATACTGCTTTAAGTCAATTACGAAGCAGTCTCTCGACTAATATAGCCTGTCTGTTCACAATTATTCGATTCAATTGTGCAGAAACCCCTCGTAACGTTACGTACCAATATCCTCATCTGCGCATTCATATTTCTGTTGTAACAATGACGTGACACGCAACAAATAACATACTGCTTTAAGTCAATTATGAAGCAGTCTATCGGCATTTTAATAGCGTATCATCTTTGTCAATTAAAATTGTATGTCCATTTCAGCCTGTCTGTTCACAATTATTAATTCAATTGTGCAGAAACCTCATCTGCGCTGATAAAACAATCCATTATTCAAGGATCTATTATCGACATCTTCACAGCGGGCGATCTAGCCGTTGTGTCAATCATAATCTTCCTAATTCCATCCAAGAATCTCCCGACATTTAGTTTTATGCCTATTTTTCATTTTATTCAAGGAACTTTTTTATTTTAGATTTTACTACCAGCGGGCGATCTCTCCGCTGCTTCAATCTAGAATCTTTCCCTAATTCCATCCAAGAATCTCCCGACATTTAGTTTTATGCCTATTTTTCATTTTATTCAAGGAACTTTTTTATTTTCGATTTTACTACCAGCGGGCGATCTCTCCGCTGCTTCAATCTAGAATCTTTCCCTAATTCCATCCAAGAATCTCCCGACATTTAGGTTTATGCCTATTTTTCATTCAGCGCAGCTCCATTTCATCTTTATTTCATATTAGCGCATTTCCCAACAACGTGACAGCATTTCCGTATACAATGCTTACGTCACCACGTACGTGTACTTCAAACACCGTGGTAAAATCCGAAATCTGGGACTTCGCGTCCAACCAAACCACTTCAAAATTTATCACTATTTTTCTTACACAAATTCCATCCTCAATATAATTTTGCAAGACAAATTTATCAGCCGCAGCGTTCTCAGACAGACAGAACTCCTAAAACGTGGATAAAGTGTCCACTTACCTTGATTAATGTGGCCGGGAGTTCTATCCGTCTGTGAACGCACCGCTACAAAACGTCGTTCTACGTCGGGGTTCACCATTTGAAGAGGAATGTAAGTAAATTTTCCTCTTTACGTGTTCCAAAAACTAAGATAGATTTAATGTAAGAAAAATACACCTTTGCAAAAATGATTTAATGTAAGAAAAAGGTCAGAGATCTCTGGACAAATAACAGCCTCTAATTCATCACTTAAACAGGTGGAATTCAGAGCGTCAGATGTAGCTCTTCCGCGTGCACAATGGTTTCTTATAGTTAAAAAGAACTCCTCCTTTTCATTTATAGACTAAACATATTCTTGGTACTTTTCCGTGAGCAGATGGCGTAAACAAGGTCAGGTGTGGGTGTTCAAAACAGATTCTGTTCTCAAGGACCAAATGTGTTTTCGCACAAAACGCTGAGAAGGAACTTTTTTAGATTAAATAGTATGTCCCAGTTTAAGGTCAGATTATACCAAAATCAACACCATCTGCTCTGCACAGGACACAAAACATTTCGACAAGGTTAATATAAAGAATTAAAATGTTAATAATGTGTAACAATGGTTAATAAAATAAAATGAAGTATTAAAAATGTTATATATCTATCACCCCCCCAAAAAAAATCACACAATTCACTCTGGCCATTACACAACAAAAAACATCTCTTACAAGTCACACATTTCACAAATGATAGCCACATATTCCTGTACACAGATTCATCACACAGTCTAGCAAACAAATTCACATTCCATCTGGCTCCAGCACACACTCATCATACGCAACACGGATAAACCATCATCATTAATTCAGTGACGTCTCACTTGTTGTACCAGTTCAATAGGTTATATCCCTTACAGCAACGTTGCTCATCACTCCCCCAAAAAATAAAAATAACTACAGACGAACACAAAATATCTCCGAAGTGCACGGACTCACTTAATAAAATAGACCGTGCCTTCGTCGAAAAATAAATATATCTAGATCTATCGATTACTTCGCAAGCGGCTAAACACAACAAAACGAACAATAAACAACAAAAACAACAAAGCCGCTCGCTTCAACCTGTTCCTCTTAAAACTCATATCTCACGATTGCTCCGTAAGCAACCTGTACACCTCTTCTGCGCATAATCCATCGTAACGTTACGTCCTTAACTCCAACCTAGGTAGTCACGACACAAACTCGTCGCGCACATTTTAGAAGACTCCAGAAAACTCCACAACGGAACGAACAAACAAACGCGTACACTAAACAAAAATAATACCTGTTTACTCAGATCTCACGTACAACTTAGCTAAATTTAGCTGACGAAACTCGTCACAGAGTCCTCCACAGACAGGAATCCATTGTTTAACGAGGATAATTTGTCCCCTTACCTTACATTTAACTTGGCGCGATGGATCCTGTCTGTCGAGACTCCGCAACCAGCAACGTCGAACGGCAAATCTCGAACGTCAGGGTCACCATTTGAAGGATGAAGGAGTTTTACTATTTGCGTGTTCATGCCGTCAATTAATAAAACATACAATGAGATCAGTGAATTCAGGCATTTTCTTGTAGATTTATTCACAAATTCAAGGACAGGAGAATATGCAGTCTATTCACTCATATTGTTTCTCAACTGTCAAGCCCAACCCCCTGCTCGTCACTAATATCTCTCTTTGTCCTTTAAGATCCCTCCCATAGTCACATGATACCTCCGTCTTTTCTTCCCCCTCTAGTCACAATGATGTTACACAGAGATCAGATAAGAGTTGACGTTGTTTTTCAGAGGAGACTTGCTGGCGCCTAGCATAAACAAAGGGATCTAATTAACACATTCGTTTTCCCCCATCTCATATGTTCTAAGGAGAGAACAAAGAGAATCAACGCCCAAATTCGACATATTGAATCAGCGTCGGGGCATTTGATCACTGTGATTGGCTGTTATCCCGCCCCCTTAAAGAAGTTTTCGGTTGCCTTTAGGAATAATGACTACCGCCGCCGATTGTATAGAGGGGAATTACTTCTCGCGCATGCGCTGAAAGTATGTAATAGTCGGGGTCGGTGCTATGTGTATTTACGTCATTTTTCTACGCGACGTGCAGATGCCACAGGGAATGTGACCGGATTGGTGTATCTAGGCCTTTATGCCAATAGCTTCTCATTAAAATGACTGCGCTTCCAATCCCACATTACCGAGAGGAATGCTATACTATAGATCAGCTTCAAAATCTGTGCTCCCTTTAACACCCATGTGAAACTTAATTCCTGGTTAATTAGGTCTCTCTTCACTCACACAGACAAATTCACTATTCCATACTTATCATTTGTGAATTCTAAATTCACTTTGATAAATTGGCTGGTTTGCAGACATGTCACACTTGATACACATTCGGCTTGATAGGCTTTTTTCTTTTTTTGATGACTTGTGTGTGTCAGTATTTTGTCTCATTGCGACTTGGCAACTTTATCAATCTTCACGACCATTTTAAATGTTTAAATGTGTCTTAGTGAAATCATGTCACGCTAACTAACACAAACAAGCTCAGTTTGGTGAAGGAACGCATAATGTTACATACAGTTAAGTAATGGTATCTCAGGTTTGAACATATCACTCGGTGGGGACATTTGATGAAACATAGCTAACATGTTGAAGGAGAAATGTCAAGTTCTGGTCAGAATTCAAAAGGAACAAAAGGGAATTTGTCGATATTTTGATTCGTGTCTTCCACACGTTTGCCCTTCCATTTGGTTTTGTGGACAAAAGTTGTGTTATCTGCGGTCAGATCGCACCTGCTGTGCATGTTTTTAAACTGAAAGAGACCATCTGAGGAAAACTGCTTCTGTATTATCAGAGCACTTTGATCATCTGTCATTGATGCTGCTGGTCTTATTTGTGTGTGTGTGTGTTTTAATATCCTACGACTCAGCTCAAGCCATCACCTCTTTTTTATGCTTTATTCCATGGAGTAATGTTTCACAAAAAAAAAAAACGAGCATAACAGATTGAGCTGGCCAGGAAAAGCGAAAGCATCTGCAGCTAGCTGTTGGAGAGGCTAACATGGTTCTTAGTGTAGTGTATACATGTGGTCAGTCACTCCTTAAGCTATGACAGCAAGTGTTTTGACAACAGATTTTAAACATTCTAAAACAAAACAACCATCAAAGCTTCTTAGTGTAATTTTATAGCTTCTGTACATTTTGATGCACCGCCATTTAGGGGAGACCGGAGCTTGATGTTACACTTTTTACATCTTTTTGGAATCAATACATCACATATGTACAACAAAATGTATACCAGATGAAAGACCAAATTATCAGGTATATATTTTGTATTCATGTCATTTTCATATTTTGTGTCAGTGCCGAGTTATAAGCAATCAAATATTGAGTGTGAACATGTGACATGCAGCCCCACCATCGGGGAGGTTGTCTCACTCTAGGGGTAAAATGGCACATTGTATTTTGTAATAAAACAAGGGCAAAAGTATTGTTTTTGTTTTACTTGAAAGTGAGCTTTTACGTCAGCTAAATAACATTTTCATAATTACCTTGAAAAATGTGTTGAACATTTGTCATTTTGCAAGTCCTTAGGAACAGCTGGCATGTAGCTCATGGCTCTTAGCTTCAGATGCCAGTTTTGCCTTCCTTTGATTGAAAATTCAAGATTAAATTTAATTACAAAAAGAAAGCGCTGCTTCATCATGAAATTTAAACCAGACCTGAAATGTGGACATAGTTACAACAATAACTGGGCGATCCATTTTTTTTAAACACTCTGACAAACCAATTTCCTTACTCGTCAGATTTATCATCCGAAATTCAATTCTGGCATAAACCGGTTTGCCAGCAGAGCATTTTTCATTGGCCCATTCTTTGGATGTCTGACCCAAAAAAATGACATGTTGCTTCAAACTAAGATGTTGGCTAATATCAGCTCTAGGTTAAAGTTAGCTTAAAACAGACCAATGACTGAGGCATGAAAAGATTTCTGAACCTTGTTAGACATTATTAACATTTTTAATTCTTTATTTCATATATTAACCATGTTGAAATGTTTTATAGATGTGTAGAGTAGGTGAAATAGTGTTGAACTCAGTATAATTTGACCTTAACCTTGTTTTTGTCTAAAAATTCCTCCTCAGTGGTTTGCGCACACACATTCTCTTCGTGAGAACAGATTTTGCCACACACATACCCTGAGAGCACCATCACTCATGGCCACTCTAAATCCAGTTCAATTTGTTTGTGAGATATTGTTTTGGGAAGAAGTACGAAAAGTACCCTGAGAGTATATTTTGTCTAAAAAGATGAACACAGCTGCGGACTGTGTACGAAAATAATATTATGTAACATATTGTGTGAGAACCAATCTGTTTTACTTATTCATGATGGGAGGAGAATAGGTGTTCTCTTACTGATTTGGATTCTTTAAAAGCTGTATTCCGCAAAGGAGGGGGACACACGCACCCTGGAATTCCACCTTTTACGTGATGTTCATTGTTGTGTGACCGGAGAATTCTCTGTAATAAATCATCTTTGCAAGGAGTTTTTCTTACAAGAAGTCTATCTTCAAATTTTTGGAACACGCAAAAGAGGACAAATAATTAGCCTCTAACAACCTCCCCTCGAACGAGTCCACATGAATTTCTGCTAGAATGTGTACAAAATGTGTTGGGCTGAAATCTTATGTCACAAATTGGTAAATTTTATATTTCTCAAAAAATCTGTACTATTGGTCATGTGTGGGTGTTATTTATTTATTCATTTATTAATTATTATTATTATTGTTATCCATCCATTTTCCAAACTTAATATGCTTAATATTATTTTTTATTAAATTTTTGTAAAAAAAAATACATACAAATCATTGACCAAGCTAAAGTGTTGAAAATGTCTTTCTCTCGTTGATGGTGCAATATTAATGGTTAAACACGTTTTGGGGGTCTCCTGAAAAGTGTCTATTTTGGAGGTAGAATATTTCGGACTGATGCCAGCGATATATTAGGTTGAAATATTTTCCTTGCAAAATAGTTAACTCCTTCCAGTTCATAATGTGCTATTTTCTTTTCAGACAGGGTATTCCACTTTTTAGTTGCGCCCTCTGGTGGAGAAAATAATTACACACTGTCATGTTTAGTTTCTGTTTTCCTTGTGTGTCTTCCTTGTCTTGTTAATTGTGATCCTGCCCTTCCTCGTGTTATCCAATCAGTGCCCTCAGCCACTTGTGTCTTGCCCAAGTGTGTCTTGTTGTGTCATTAGTGTTTGTGTATTTAGTCTGCTGTCGCCCCTCTGTCTGTGTCGGTTCATTGTTTTTCCCCACGTCATGCTGCTTGTTTTTCCTTGTCATTGTCCCAGATCATGCTGCTTGCTTTTTCCTTGTTGTTCCCTCCCATGTTTTGCTTTGTGATTGGTTTTATTTTGTACTTTGGAAGATCTTTTCGTTTCATAGAAATTAAATCCTTTTTTTGATTGGGCCTCTGCCTCCTCGCCTTGTCTTCCCGCGTTTGGGTCCCCAAGCTTCCCCGTCGTGACAGTGACAACTTAACCCGTATGACAAAAAGCCCTTGTCTCCCTTACTAGTTCTCAATATTTTAGTCGAATTTCACACAGAAAGTTGTGTGCTGTAAGGCACTTCATCTGCAGTAGTTTGTATAAAATTGATGTTTTTTTTATGAATTTGACAATGAATGTGGAGGGGAAAAGAAAGGGGTGATTGGTAGTATTGGTAGGCTGACTTTCGTACATCTGGTGTGGGCTCAGTGCCGCATTTGGAATTGCCCTGTGATGATTTCATTCTTAGTCTTGGCCCCTACAGGATTCCTTTCAATGTCTGCATGATGACTCAAAGGATGTGTCCCCAGGTTTAGTACACAACTTTTTTCTTTCTTTTTTTACTCATTTCTATCACTTTCATGCAGCATGCACTATTTTCTTTCTTCATGTATATATTTATTTATTTATCTATCCCTGAAATGAGATGATTCATCAAAAGGGGTTTATCCTAATGAAATGACCGAGGCTTATCTAACAATACACTAAAACAACAATTGCTCACTTACTGAGCAGTACTTTTTCTTTTATAAAGAGAGGAGGAATTATTGACTAATTAATCTGATGTCAAATCCACATCAGCAATCAATCATTGCTATTTGTTTGTGTACTGTTGTAACCCACTTGTTAAGGCGTCACACTTTCTGTATCCCATCTACGTCACATTCAATGTTGACTAACATCATGGACAAAATGAAATTTGAATTTATGTATGATCAAACAATATTGTGTCTGATCGATGTTTCTGCAGTGGCACTTCTACTCAAAGCAGGCACAATGCTGGTATGTTGTCACACTTATAAGGAAATGAGAGGCTCTGGTGTTAACCCCCGCCACACATACAAAATAAGACGCACGCACACGCGTGCGCTCGCAACACACACACACAGAGCGAGAGCAAAGAGAAGTCTTGGCAGCAGTGACATAAAAAATGTGAGTGTAATATTTTACAACATGAATATCATCATTCCAATAAAGTTTTACTTAATTATCCCGAAAGGCCTTGTCTCTCCCGAAGTGGATTTGTTGCTTCTGTAATGTTAACACAGTTACTGAACTTTTACTACTACAGTACTACTACCACTACTTTGAACTTGAGTATTTATTTTTCAGACAACTTTTTATTTTTACTCCCCTTATTAACGGATATGTCATTTTAATTTGACTGTTTCTAATAGTTTTGACCAGATTTGGTTGTATTTTGAAACAGAATATTTCTTTCTATTTAATTATAACTGTTTTGATTTAGTTATGACTATTTAGAATTGGACAAAATTGCTTAAATTTAATCAGTATAGTTTTGATGTGACAATTCAAATGTTTAAAGTGTGAGTCTCCTAAAGGACGGATGAGATGGGGGGAGGTGAATGTGTGTTAATTAGGCCCTTTGTTCTGAAAGGCTGAAAACTCTGTGTTTTTCCACCGTGGGCCAGAGAGAGGGGGGGGGGGGCAGCATGGTTGACCAAATGTATTGAGACAGAGACAATTCTCTGTCACTTTAAATTCCTGCTAGCAAATGTATTGAGACAGAGTGACCAATGGGGGTGTAGTCATGTGACTTTGGGAGGTCATGTTTTGGAGGACAAAGGAATATTAGCCACAGGCGGGAAAAAGGAACTTTACAGTTGAGATTTCAAGATGGCGCGTGTGACTATCTTTCTCCTGTCCGGCTATGTCGTGAATAAATGTGAAGAAATGCCTGAATTCACTGATCTCGTGTATGTTTATTAATCAACGGCATGAACACGCAAATGGTAAGAATCCTTCATTTACAACAATTGGTGACGCCCGACGTTTGAGCTCTGCCATTCTACGTGCCTCGTGGCGGGGTCCGGACGAACAGAATTCCATGGCGCCGAGTTAATATGGTAAGAGGACTTTTTATCCTTGTTGTTAGATGAATTCTGTTTGTCGTGGACTCTGTGAGGGGTTTCGTAGGCTAAATTTAGCTACGTTGTACGTGAGATCTTAGTGAAAAGGTATTGTCTTGTGGTTTGCGCTAGAATGTTAGCGTTGGGTAGCGCTGTGAAAGTTGCGCGGATGGCGGTGTTAAGTGATTTTGAGAACAAGAAGGCTGATGCTAAGCTAGCGGCTCTGCCGGCGTACGAGTTGCCACGCGCAGGAGATGAGTTTTATCTTGGTAAGACATGTTAACATTATTAACATTTTTAATTCTTTATTTCATATTTTAACTATGTTGAATTTAGTTATAGATGTGTAGAGCAGGTGTAATAATGTTAAACTCAGTATAACTTGACCTTAACCTATCTGGTACCTTGTTTTTGTCTAAAATTTCTTCTCAGTGTCCTGCGTGAGAACATATTCTGTTCGTGAGAGAGAAAGCACACACACAGTTCCCACAACTATACTACATTAGGAGCTGTCAAGTTCAATCTGTTGACTGAGATTCTGTTTTGGGAAAAGTACGAGCTGGTACACGGAAGAGTATATTTTGTCTACAAAGGGAACACAGGTGCGAACTGTGTACTAAAATTCTGTTATGTAACATATTGTGTGAGAACCAATCTGTTTTACTTATTCATGATGGGAGGAGAAAGGGCGTTTTACTTTCAAACTCGATTCTATAAAGAGATGTCTTTCACAAGGGAGGGGGCACGCGCACGCTGGAATTCCACTCTTTACGTGATGTTCAGTGTGTGTGACCGGAGAATCTCTGTAATAAATCATCCTTGCAAGGAGTCTTTCTCACAAAGAAGTGTATCTCCATTTTTTGGAACACGCAAATGATGACAAATTATATCATCATTTAACAGACGCTACCGCGCGACTCTGTTTTTAAGGCTGAGGATGAGTTAGCTGCGGGCGTAGCCGCATCTGTTAAGCAATTGGAACAGAAATTGGATGATGTGTTGGCTGTGAGAGATGACCCGCGGGAAAAATTGAACCAAGCGAGAGCTCTTGGCTTGGAATTGAATTGAGTGTGCGTGTTTGTTTGTTTGCTAAGTTCCGTGGTGGTGTGTGGTGGCCACGCATTTTTTTTCATTGTTTGTCTTACAATGTGCGCGATGTGTCTGTCGCGGCTCCCTAGGTTGAGTTTGGTATGCAACGTTACGATGGATTGTGCGCGAATAAGTCGTCATTTGAGCTATACGTCTTTTTTACCGTCACATTGGATTCGGCGCTGCTGTGGTTAAGCCAGCATGAACAGGTAGAAGTTGAACGGCTGTTTGTCTTTATTTTTATGTGTGTTTTTAGCCGTTTCGCGAAGCAACCGGTAGATCTAGATATAAGTTATTATTCGACGAAGTAATGGTGTATTTTACAGTGAGTCTGTGCACTTCGGAGATTTTTGTGTTAGTCTGTGGTTATGTGTGAGATTTGTGTGGAGCATGTGTGAATTGTGTGTTTAAAGGGGGGGATTTGATTTTTTCTTCTTAATGTGCAGGGAATTGTGAATGTTTGTGTGACCCTGACAATGGAAAAGGTGGATTGCGTAATGTGTTGAAGTAGAAGGGCAGTTTTTCTCCTCAATGCCTTTAAAATTGAGAGGAACAGAAGTTAAGTGAAAGGAGGACTGAGTTTTGGAAACAGGTATTTTGTGTCTCCAAAAATGAGGGAGATAAGATAGGATGTATATGAATGGCATTTGCAGGAAGTGGAAAAGAGCAGGTTTTAATGAAAAAGGGGTGGAAATTAAAAAAAATTCCTCTCTCTCCAGTTTCTTTGTCCTCAAAAAAGGGTGAAGTTGGTAGATAGCAGGAGATCTGCATATTTTAAAAGTGGGGGAGAATTCTTCCTTTGTCTGTGACAATTTTTAAAGCCCTTCCCCCCATGCTTGATAAGAGACAGGTCTGTGAGGATGGGGGAGTGCTATTGTAATGAGGTAGAGGTGTAATTTTTTTGGGACAAGCAACATCTGGTTGCAATCCTGTGTGTGTGTGTGTGTGTGTGTGTGTGTGTGTGTGTGTGTGTGTGTCTGTGTGTGTGTGTGTGTGTGTGTGTGTGAATAGCAGGGGTCTTTTGATGCTAATCTGTTAGATCAAATTGTTCCTGTTAAGCGGAAAGATATAGAGGTCTAGATGATAACTACAGGCCACTATCCATATTATTTTTTTTAAATCAGGTCTGCCTTTTGTAGTTGAATGAGTAATAATTGTTTTCTTTTTTGATAAAGAATTTTCATTTTTTATTTTTTTCCCTGCATCTGATGACTCATTTTTAGGTGTGAAAGCCGGATCTGCCCCTGTAGTTTTGGTGTTGGCCAAATCTATCTTATCTACAGGACACAAGGTGTCTGTTTTTTCCCTCTTTGAAGCAGCAATTTGTTGCTGCAGTTTTCACATTCAGGTCTGAAATGATCAAAGTTGATCTTTATCAGATGGGGGAGTCAGTTACTGGTCTGTCTGTGTGTATCGTCACGAAGGAAGATATGCACACAAACAGTTCATGTTGAATTAAATAAATGTAGGACTATAAGTTAGTCTGAATGTGATAATTCTACAGTATGTGAGAATGAATGAATTCACAGGAGAAGAATTGAGGTGATCGGACTTTGACCATGGAGGAAAGTAAGTGCTGGCAAAGACGACTCATGACGAAAATAAGGTAAATATATTCAATTTCAGAAACAATTGAAAAGTATAATTTCTAGAGCCCATGGAATATGCCATTTAGGTGTGGAAGGAACATTGAGACACCTGGGTGACATTATTTCATGAGACAAGTTGTTAAAAATGAACTGCAGGACTGCAGTGTTTATTAAAGGTATAAGTGTATATATATATATCTCTTCTCAGACTGTTCATGGCCCGGCCGGACGTGAGCACTCTGGGTTAAGATGATGTTGTTTTTAAATGATTTACACTGCTATAATAAAAACCAGCGTCAAAAATACAGAAATTTGATGTATGACAAAAAGCACATTTATGCTTAATCTACAACAGTAAATATCATGGTAAAATATTTGATTAATCATTATCTACCATCATAAGGGTTTCCTAGGAATATTGGATCAGACAAAACCATTTCAAAAAGTAAACTTTATAATATCGAAAAGGCATTGAGATTAAAACATATTTGTTATAGTATATTATCTCTGATCACAAGGACAGATTAAGGAAAAATAGAAATATTAAGCAATTGGCCTCATAAAGTTTTAATTGGCTACAAGATTTTCATTGTTGTACCATTGAATGTGCAAATGTCATTAAACAGATTCTGTTTAAATGTCACAACAAAAATAACTTTTTCCGGATCCAACAGCACGTTCCAAGTCCTACAACTTAAACAATTAACCTTTACTAACTCCCAACTAAAAAACTACCACGTGCTCTTTCCAAAGTAAAGAATGGAGAATATGTACGTTATAAGTGACTAAATGAAAATGGTTTTGCATACAGATTGGTGAAGGAGCGGTCGATCTGGTTTGCTGCTCATAAAAGTGGGGGCCACATCCACCACATGTGATCCACATGTGGTCCCAGGCTAATCACATCACCTGATCCCCGACCGAGGGGGTTGACCAAGTTGTTGACCCAGATGCCCCGGCTGTCTATTCCAGTAGGATGCTAAGTGCCATCCGAGGCACTGTTCCATAGGGGGACCTTCATCAGGAGATGACTTCGCTGCACAAACACATCTGCTATTGTGTCGTGACACATTTTGTTGAATATAGCCACGTCACATAGGGTTATTTCTCATATATGATATGCCCCTTCCACTGAAAAGTTCTTAATGAATCAAATTGTTCTTTAATGCCATATGACTGCTAAACTACCCTCTCTCTCTCTCTTTCTCTCTCTCTCTCTCTCTCTCTCTCTCTCCCTCTCCCCCTCTCCTGCTGTTCTTATTTCTGAACTCCACACACAAACATTGCCTAATTTTGCGACGATCAAGATCTGCGCTGGACTTTCTCTCTGAAGTGTTTTTTTTTTTAAATGCTTATCTTGTGTGTTGGACTCTCTTTGTTGAGAGCCCAAATTATGGATTTGAAACAGAATATTTCTTTCTATTTAATTATAACTGTTTTGATTTAGTTATGACTATTTAGAATTGGACAAAATTGCTTAAATTTACTCAGTATAGTTTTGATGTGACAATTCAAATGTTTAAATTGTGAGTCTCCTAAAGGACAGATGAGATGGGGGAGATGAATGTGTGTTAATTAGACCCTTTGTTCTGAAAGGCTGAAAACTCTGTTTTTCCATCGTGGGTCAGAGAGGGGGAGGAGCATGGTTGACCAAATGTATTGAGACAGAGACAATTCTCTGTCACTTTAAATTCCTGCTAGCAAATGTATTGAGACTGAGTGACCAATGGGGGTGTAGTCATGTGACTTTGGGAGGTGACGTTTTGGAGGACAAAGGAATATTAGCCATAGGCGGGAAAAAGGAACTTTACAGTTGAGATTTCAAGATGGCGCGGGTGACTATCTTTCTCTATCTTTGCCCACGACGGCTATGTCGTGAATAAATGTGAAGAAATGCCTGAATTCACTGATCTCACGTATGTTTATTAATCAACGGCATGAACACGCAAATTGTAAGAATCCTTCATTTACAACAATTTCTAGTTATAACAACTTACAGAAAAGAGCAGTGTGGCTAATACCTTCCCCTCTTAGGTAAGACGCCCCACCTCCATACTTCTCTTCCTGACCACTAGATGGAACAATTTTTTTTTATCTCAGCTGCTTCCTTGGACTAAAGCGGCATTGTTAAACTTTACCTAGCATTGAAACAATTATGCTGGGAATCAAAACAACTGATTTTGAGGTAAGTTGATGTGATATTTTGACACTACAAAATAAACTTTTCTTTGTGTGTTTTTGTTGTTGTTTAAGTTTAACAGAGGCTATTAGTTTGAACAAACAATAATTATAGACAAAAATTATAGTTGCAGTGGAGCATGGGGGGTTGGGGCGTGAAAAATTTTCTTGCCGTGGGATGTAACAAAAAACATTTTTTAATAACTGAGAGGCACTGCACTAAAGAGAAACTGTGAGCCCACAGCCATTATATGTGATATGTGGCCATGTACATACTATGAAACGTCATGATTTTAATCCATACGGTAGTTTTGTGTTTTACCAGTGAAAGTTTTGCCAAGGCAAAGAAAGATAAGGACATAAAAAAGAAAGGCAGTGGCCATTTGACTGTGACCGGCAACTCTCCTGCTAGCATTATTACGGCTCTGAATTTTTACTCGCTGAGTGAGGAATTCTTTGCCTGCCGTAAATTGGCTATTTTTCCGTATTTAGCCTGCCTTGCTTCACCCCCTTTGTTCTCTTCACGAAGTTTTGTCTATAGCTGGGTTTCCATCCAACTGTTTCAAAATTGTAAAGCACTTACTTTACTGAAAATGTGCATAACGGACATGCGACGTATGCACGTTTCCATCTGTTCTTTTGCAAATATTGAGAGCGGCCTTTGTCACAGTAGGTGGCGGTATACACCATAGAAATGGGATCCACCAGTAATTTAAAAGAAAAAGAAGCGACTGTGCGGTGAGACGACATCATATGAGTTTTCTTTTGTTGATACACCGAGGACCGCCGCTTCTCATACGCTCATAATGCCTTGTGCATGTAGGGCACCACATGGTCCTAAAGGGCACTCAACTTATGTGTGTTTTTTTTCTTTGTTTTTCTATTATTTTTTTAGGCAGCATATACACACACATATGCCATGCTTTTGTTCAGACCAAAAGAACCCTGCACAAATAAAATGATAAATTAATCATTTAGCGGACAGTTGGCAATGCATTCACCTTCCTCCCTCTT
Source organism: Vanacampus margaritifer (assembly GCF_051991255.1). Classification (NCBI taxonomy): domain Eukaryota; kingdom Metazoa; phylum Chordata; class Actinopteri; order Syngnathiformes; family Syngnathidae; genus Vanacampus; species Vanacampus margaritifer. The sequence continues at coordinate 16,685,103 of NC_135438.1, forward strand.
AACATCATGACGTAAGGTCACATCACACCACTGTCTCCCCAGGTGCTCGTGCCAAAAGACTTCCCAATCCACTGCCCAGCCCTCTCCTTGGTAACAGTTTACGCAGGAATATTTATTTTATATAAACATATTTTATATAAAAATATTTTATATATACATATATTTTTTTATCTTTCTATTTTATATATACACCTATTCGGCGAAATACACTATTGTGTACACAAAATATTGACGCCATGAGTCCAAAACCGCACTAAGAATCAGGCGCCGAGGGGAAAAAAAAATTGGCAATGTGATGAGGCCCGTGATTGACTCACTCACAGGTAAGTGTCCTGCTGCAATTGCTCGTTTGCTGTTAGTAGTTAGCAACAAGCTAACATATTATTGCCCCAGGCTAAGTATTGTCACAGTAAACCTCCAGTCACTCAAAACATTTTCTATTAATTCTGTAAAGTGCAAAGCAGTACAGTTTAAAGCAGATGCACCACCTGCTATGTCACTTTCAGTGTGTGCAAAATTGATCACAGCAAAAAAATAAAATAATAATAAAATAATGTATAATAATGTATCCATTCCATTGTAAAGCGTCTTTGAGTGTCTAAAAAAGCGCTATATAATTCCAATGCATTAATATTATTATTCATTTACCTACTTGTTATTAATGTATTAATTTCATTTACTTGTGTACTTTTACCTACTTATAATTATTTTATTTTGTTATTTAGTTTCACTTGTATTTATTGCATGGCTGAATTCTATTCCACGTACAGCACTTTGTTTGCAGCAATGGTTGTTTTAAAGTGCTTCATAAATAAAGTTGAGTCGAGTTATTTTTGTGGTGTATCTGTATGTTATTTTGAAGGTATGTTTAATGTTACCATAGTGACCAGAGTCAGAGAGTGTTAGGGCAGTGGTAGCCAACAAAGATGGGTGAGAGAAAGGGGAGAGGAGATTGTTGAAACTGACAACTTTATTTCAGCTGTTGAAAATTTACATTAATGGAGTGTTTAATAATAGAGAAAGAACTATGGAATTGCTGGTTCTTGTTCTTTATTTTTTTTCCACTTTTTTTAAATTTATTTTTTTATCATTGCCTTTGGGCCGAAACCTCGTAAGTCACAATTTGGCAAATTTGCTATTTTTTTCCAAAAATGATACTTTTGATCTGTTCGCATGTGGGTGGCATCTAAAGTGTTGAACATTTCTTGTTCTTTTTGATGATGCAATGTTAATGGTTGAAAAAATGTGTCGTTATTGGGGTCTCCTGAAGAGTGAAAGTTTTGAAGGTACAAGGTTTTGGTCCAACACCAGCAATATATAATATATATATTTCTAATTCATTACAAAGTTAAACAGACACAGTGAGATTAGTAATCATTTAATTTTATTTAGTGCGGTATAACATTTCATGAAATAAAAGGAATGGATTTACATGATGGAAATTGCACACAAAAAAAGATGTTTTTATTGTATATGCTTGAGTTTGACTATGCCTCACATCCTTTCCCTTTAGATTTTTTTGTCAGTAACTTCATCCCTGAGCAAGTTGGTCTGTGGTTTGGGGTTTGACACTCTGCACGTGTTGGCCAGTATTCGATCCAGGTTTGCTCTCCAAGAATATATTGGAACCTGAAGACAAGCGGGTGAAAACAATTTCATGTTTCAAGTACACCTTACAAAACCATCCTTGATGCAAAAAAGACAATCTATTTAGGGCTTGCACAGACAGTACACATCGAGAGACTCACGTTTGTCGCTGTTCATCTTTGTGAATATCTCTTGATGCGCCCATGATTAAATAGGATTTGCCTATCTCCAATTCTAAAGCATCCCTGCAGTGTGGATAACTGAGGAATGTGCGCAGTTGGCCTTGGGCGGCAATATCTTCATTTCCTGTAATGGCAGCACGGGAGAAGAAAGAAAATACGTTGAAGGAAGAAGTATCAGTATGAGAGCATCAATATCGTCAGTGTCAGGCCAAAACCTCCTACAGGGCTTAAAAAAAAAAAATCCTGAGCCTGAACTTTTTCTGGGGAGCGGTGGTGCAGTGTCCAACGTGCCGATTCGTTGTTCGGCCAACATCAAGCCATTACGATTCGATTCGTCGCTGTGGATGGACTTGGCATTTGGGAAACTCATGAAATTCCCGATGACCAGTCCTCCCCAAGTGTCAGGTCATCTCTGTCATTATCCATTTATATTATGTATAGTACATCATAGCACTGTGGGTTGCAGTTCCCTCTAGTGGCGGTCGTTGCTCAGGGTGTTGAGACGATGTTTGATCCCTGCTCTCCCCGAGTCATGTGTTGTCGTGTCCTTGGGCAAGGCACTTCACACACATTGCCTCCAGTGCTACTCATACTGGTGTATGGAAGGTGCGAATGTTTGGTGGTGGTTGGAGGGGCCGTAGGCGCACACCGGCAGCCTTGCTTCCATCAGCCTGCCCCAGTGCAGCTGTGGCTACTTGAGTAGCTTACCGCCACCACAGTGTGAATGTGTGAGTGCATCATTAATGTATCCATTCCATTGTAAAGCGTCTTTGAGTGTTTAGAAAAGCGCTATATAAATCCGATGCATTATTACTATTATTATTATAATTATAGTGCTGCAGTTATCAAATATTTTAGTATTCAAATATCCTACGGAAAATTCTATTGAATAATCAGGTATTTGGATAAAAATAATATTTCCGCATGGTGAAAGAACAATTATTAATACAGAAGACATAAAAAATATATTTCTACTTAATAATGATCAACCAGCTTTCATTTCTAGATAATCAACTTTTTTTTTTTAACTTAAATTTAAATTGTGCTTAACAGCACATTATTTTCCTCTCTAGAAAGTTTAGGAGATTTTCGACAATTCTCTCCCCATGGATTTTGGAATAACCTTGTTAAATATTAGAAAACCTCCCTCTCTGCATTCTCTTAAAACACATCTTTGTTCTTTGGCGTTTGACTCGGCATGAGACTCATCATTGTTGTTTTATGGTGCTTGATGTATTTTGTTATTAATTTATTTATTTACTAACTTGTGTTATTTTATAAGATAATGATTAATTTATTTGGTGTTATTTTGTATGAAATCAAATTCTGAGTTGAGTAGTTTTTGGTCTGTGAGACAAAGTGACCTCAGAAGTACAGTTGTGATTTTGCCGACCGTCAACTGCACAAGTGAGTGAGCTTGGTTTATTAAACTGATCTCTAGGAACGGCAACTGTATCCGGTTGTCAGCATCAAAGTGTGCAAATCATCACGTCGTTTAGACTGCCTTTGAAAAGTAGTCCGACGGTTCTAGCTGCAGCCGCAAGCACCGTTAGCATGCTAACACTGTAGACGCCCTAAACACTGGCAACAGGCACCGTGCAATACAATGTCAGCGTAATTAATGCTTTTAGTCCCTTTAAATGGCAATCAAACTTGATTTTAGTACGAAGTTGTTTTGTTGACTTTGGTCGCAATAATTTACGGCGGCAATAAGATTGGCAGACACACGTTCCACAAGACGAGTCAAGTCATCCATTGACTGGCAAAACTCTCCCAGGAAAAACTTCTAAATAAAAACGTTTCTTGGCATTGCGCTAGTGGCTCTTACGTCGGAAATCCGGTACCGTGCCGGAGTACTTTAAGCCCTGCTCCTATGTCCAATTTTCACCCTTTTCTACAAATCCATGCAATTGGCAAGTTCCCATGTGGGTTTGTTATTTTTACAATTCATTGACCAGTTTAAAGTGTTGAAACGAGTTTGCTTTCTTTAATGGTGTAATTTAGTGGCTCAACAAACGTGCCGTTTTTTTTTTTTGTTTCCTGCAAAGTGATGGTTTTGGAGATGCTAGAATTCTTTCTGACACCAGTGAATATGCAAACAGAAAATATATTTCTTAGGTCATTGGAAATAAAATCCCACCTTCTTTGATGACTTCGGTCACCCGCGCTTCATAGATGTCAGTTGACAGGCCATCTTTGAGTTCTTCCAATTGTATGCGGTACACTGAGGTCAGATAAGTTATACATTATCCTTTAAGTTAATCCTCGAATACGACAAATTAAATCAATATACTGTACATTTATCTTACCATAGTCTATCTTGCTGGTTGGGGTACTCTCACAAGACTTTTTAATGCGCAAATCATTACTGACTTGACCCTTCTTTTGAAGACTACAGTTCTCTGGGTGTGGGGGAAGAAAAAGACAAAATGTAAGTGGACATAATGATGTGTTAGTGCTGCTAGTAGTCAAGATTTCTTTTTGTCCAGTCCAGCAGGATCTTACAGCTGCTTGGTGACAAAAAATATACTGTTCATATAGTAGTGGACATTTAAATTATACATGGAGAAAAAATATTTAATTGCTGTTCACTCGTGTGTGGCTCATGTTTAGATGGCGTATGTGAACAATGCTTAACGAAAAGGTTTTAATGCAACAAATTTACCAGATTTCAATATCAAATGTAAATCTGTACAAACATGGAATCTATTTGTTCATACTGTATTTCTCAAAAAATTCACTTGATACAGTCTGAGTGAACTGGAGGTTGCCTTCCATCTTACCTTCAGCACAGATGCATTCATTATTTGTACATAGTCTCATCAGCTCACCAGCTTTCCTCTCGTGATGGTAGAATTTCACACAATGCGTCTCTACAAATAGACAAGCAGTTTTTGTTGATCTAACACAAAGCTTCAGTTTTTGTTGTCTTGTTTATCTGTGAATTGTGGTGTTAAGAAACTTGTGGTATATGGACCAAAGTACTAAGAGTCCGTTCTTATTTAATTAGTAAACCTGATTTGACAAGACCAATTAGTTCTCCCTGACTCTTCTTCATTTTATCAACACATTTAGGAAAAGTCTATGCTTCCAACTTTGTGGCAAATGTTTGGGGAAGGCCTTCTTCTGTTCCCAATACACAAGGCAAAGTCCACGAAAGCATTCTCATTTGGTGCAGATGAACAAACATGATATAACTAGAACAACATTTATAAGTGCATTGATTACATAAGTGACTTCACAAATTCTCAAGTTCATCTGGATCTCTATGGATGACAATAGACAAAAAGCCCAGACTCTAAAATATTTCAAAAAGTTAGATTAACTCTATTTATGGTAGGATTTTTTTTTAACCAATACTGTACTACTACTGTAATACTGTACAATGAAATTCTACGACTTAGTTGAATTTAAAATAGCACAAATAATGTATAAAGTACACAATAATCTACTTTGCCCCAGTACTCAGAAGCTGTTTGAAATTAGAGAGAGTCCTTATAACATAAGGGGTACAAGTGTCTACAAAAAAAAATAAAACAAGAACAAATATTAAGCAAAGGTGTGTTTCTGTAAAAGGGGTTCATTTGTGGAATTAACTTGGAAGTGACCTGAAAAGATGTCAGTCACTTGCTGAATTAAAAAAAAATGTTTAAAAGCAAAATTCCCAAAAATTACTTACATCAGTCATGAGCTGTTAAAAATGTATATATGCTGTAATGAAAATGGTATATGTGAGTATGAGGATATGATTTATAAATGTATTATGGTATATGTCTATGAATTTCATGTACATATGTCGCTGGCAGATTTGCGTATGTTAAAGTGCACTTGTATATATGATTAGGTTTATACATTTCCTTGTGTTGAAATACATTACCTTATCATTTTATCAACATAAAACAAATAAGGGGTAGGACAAGATAGGTTTTTAACTTCCTCCTACCCCTTTTGAACACAAACTATTTTCATTCTTCCTATTCTTGTTTTCTTTTTTACTTCAATTTATATTTTAGACTTGTAATGTGCTTTCTTTATGTTTATATGTTCAATAAAACCATAAACCAAACTAATATAAACCACAGTCTGAGGCAGGAGTGACTTTGTGACTCACGATCATAGTATTCATAAACGGACACAGCAGCCGGTTGTAAGATGCCAACTTTCAGGGTTTGGATGATCCGAAAGCTGATTTCTTCACGGCGCTTATGAGAGACCTGTGGAGAAGGTAAGAAACAAAAGGGAAGCAGCTCTAAATGAGCAAAAGGGACATAAGTGTCAGGCAAGGTGAAGAGATGTCTGTCCGTCTTACTTTGTCCAGGTAGATGATGAGAGAGCCCTTCTCTGACAAGACTGTGTTCATCTCATACTTTGAAATGGTGGGGGCGTGTCCTTTGGACAGCTACATGGAAACATACAATCAGAAACTCTCCGAAGCTCTATTAACAATGTAAGGTTTGTCTGTGAGGGCTCGTACCAACTCAAGGTCTCTCTTGTCAACACGGAAGCCGGTCAACAAGCCAATGTCTAAGATTGTCATGGATGCATCATGCTCTTTGCTCACATACCTGCTCAGACACAAAACATCACATTATTTCATGAGAAACTAAAACAGAATCATATTTTATTTGTTATATTTTCAACGGGAAGGCAGGGGACAAGGATCAAATTTCCAACCTTACAGTTGCTAGTCTTATTTTTCTTGTGGTACTTACATGACCTCTATTTTTAGCTTGTATATCTTCTCTTCTTGATCAATTTTTTCTACAAACACATCATACACAGATGTTCATGCAAATATTCAGGCAGATGTGCACATTACAATATTAAATACTTTTTTTTTTATGGCAAGTATTTAAATTACCTGGGATAAGTTGCACCCACATGTTAAATTTCTGACAGTCACTTTCTTTTTCAGAAGGCAGGGCATAATACAACGACACCATCTGTTAAATTGACAACAGCTAATTATGTGATGGAACTCATTTGAAAGGGATGAACATTATAGGATTTCTTCTTGTGTAACCTTTTTTGTAAACAGTACAGAACTTATAACTAGGGTTGCAGGAGAGCTGGAGCCTATCCCAGATGAATTTGTACTAGGGGCTGGCGACACCCTAAATCAGTCACCAGCCAATCGCAGTGGCCCAAATCTGATCCCAAAAAATGGTTATTGTATGAATTAAAAAATAATAATTTTAAATCTACAGTAGGCCTATACTGTAGCTGTTAACAACATCTTATCAGAACATGAAAAATGTGTTGACTTACTGTAAATGTTGCTTCTCCACTACCTTCGGCTATCACTGTCACATCTTGGTTAATTTTCTTCATCTAAGGGTTAAAAATGCACACAAAGGCCTTTATATAGCAACGAATTTGGACTGTAGCAGGAATGCTTACTTAATGCAACATTAGGCACGCTTACATCAGATGTTCTTGTGGCATGTTGGTTTTGCCTGTTAAAGGTATATTTGAGTGGTTTACTTCTGCCCGGCGACTCAATGTCCACTTTCAGATCGTAGTCTGGCTCTTTGGCATTGGCCCAGTATTCCGATATGGCTTGATACACCATGACTGTAGCCTAAACAGAGGAAAATGAGGAAAAAGTTTTAGTTGAGCCCAGATGACACGACTATTGCCGTAAAATCTTTTCTCACCTGCGTTGATCCATAGCCGCCGCCTACGAACCCCTGTTTTTTAAACCAACTCACCACTGGTCTTGCATCCTCATAGGCCTTTATGAACAGATGAAAAGAAAAACAATGCAAAGTAAATGTAGGAACTATCAACTACAATACTGTCAAAGGTGGTATTCTGAATAGTGCAGGACAATATGGTAAACCTGTGCATTATAGTGAAGTTTTACATTGATTTTGACATATACGTGGTGACAAGGTCAGTCTCAAACACAGTTTCTTTCAAGAAAATGTCACGATTTTTTTTCTGTAGCCACTATTAATCTCAGCAACTTACCCCAGCCTTAACCAAAGCCAGAAGAGCATAGGCTGTAGCCTCTAGTGTATAAATATGTCCTCTAGGCACAGGCCAATGGCTCAATTCTGCAAAGGACACATGGAATTTGTAAAATAGTTTTCTTTTCTGTTTATGTTTGATCATACACAGTAAATTCGGTAAATATTAATCCAAACAGAGTCTATTTGGTCCCACTCTAAACAGAGTCAAAATTTACACTTTGAGTCTTTTCTATCATATATTCAAAAGTAACAGATTATCTGTTACTTTTGAATATATGATAGAAAAGAATCAAATGAAAGCTGTTTTAAAATTCACCTGGGGAAGCGAACTTGAAGAGGATCTCCTTGTTCAGCTTATTCTTATTCGCCAAAGCATATGATGTCATGGCTACAGCATAAGGGTTGGTGATGTTGGGCAGACGTTTTTCAAGGTAAGACAGAGCTTTAGCTTCACTTTCTTCCAAACTCTGAAGAGAAAGGGAGAAGAAAATAAGTTAAAGGCTCATGATGTTACCTACTACCAATACTAGAGTTAAATGACTTGGCTAAAAGATCATAATACAAAAAGGTGGAGAAGTTTGTTCACTTCGGTGAGCAAAACTCTTGGAAAGAGTGTTATAAGCAAGTAACAAATGAAACCTATTTTTGTTTAATGTAGCATTTAATGTACTGCACATGTTTGTTGGAAGATATAAAGCCTATTTTGTTTATAACTAACGCAAGGAAGAATCCATTCTTATTTGTCTTCACTTGTATGTGGTCCTGATACAGATGTTTGCTTTCTGTTCATGTCAATAAATAATCAATATTTTTGCTAACTTGTAACGTACTGCCAACTTTCAGGATTTAAATTTGTGCCATTAGCTAAAAACATTGCGCCTGATGTGTGCCTTGCAGTGGATTAAAACTTTCTGAATGTTGAAAGAAGATCTTTTTTTTTTTCTGGAGAGCTCAGTATTGTTCATTCGATTTGACATGTCATCATTGCTCTCCTTTTTTAAAAATATATATATATATATTTTTTGTATGTGGGTGAGTATGTGTATGTGCGTGCGTGCGAGTGTGTGTGTATTCATTAGTTCAGCTAAAACCTATTAAAAAAAATCCCATACCGTTCACCTAAACCAAACACTTCCGGCCAGAGTCGTGAGTTCGTCAGGAGACCCGAGGAAGGACCAAAGAAAAGAGAGGAAAGTGAAATCCAGTACCGACCAGACACCACCCACCAGGCCACTAACCAGAGTCCTTCACCAACCCCAGAGACATCTAAACTCCAACAAATCAGGGAGACCTCAAGAGACCAAAGGAGAGACTGAGAAAAGGAAGGACAGACGAAGCAGAGTGAGATCCACAGACACCAGCCTCCACCGATTCAATGACCTGAGGAAGATTGTGTCTGAGTTTCGATAGATGCTGGCGTGGTGGATCTGGCGTGCATGAAAATCTCCACCAAAGAGGGGAGCCGTCGACCCCCGCCAGGACAGAGCAAGCGCAACACCTCAGGGCCCCCCAGGCCGCGGCAGCGCTAAAGGACGACACCCGGGCCCCGCAGGGGCCACCGGCTGGAGAGCAAACCCAGGCGCAGGAGCGCCCCCCACCCCAACGCGGCCCGCGCCCCCAAGCCAACGCAGCAGGACGGGGCACTGCAGGCCCGGCAGGCACCCCACCAGTCCACAGCCCCCCCATCCACCCCCGCCATCCACCCCAACCCAGCCCGGCGATAGGGCTCGCCCCCCGAGGTGCCAGGAGGTCCACTGGAGCGGGGCGGGCACAACACCAACCCACCAACCCTCCCGGCCCCTGGAGCGCCGAGACCCGGGCCACGGATGGAGCCCCCGGCCCACGGGAGGGGTAGGAAGGCGGACAGGGGAGGGGGAAGGGACGGGGGAAGGAGACGACAAGAGGGGCAGGGGGCAGCGGCAGGGCCGCAGAGAGAGGGGGAGAGGAGGAGGAAGGGTGACGAGGGAGAAGGGACAGGGAGGTGGGGGACGGGCGGGGACGGGCGGGGAGAGGGAACCACGGGGCACCCCGGCTGGCAGAACTCTACTCAACGCTCACACATTGTGTGGGGTTCTGCCACAAAATTTCACGAGTGGACGCAACTCGGTCACTGATTTAGCTAAATTTAAATCGCAGGTGCATGATGTTTCAACGTCGCAATTATAGCCAATCAAACTGCATGAAAGCTTTCACCAAGGCACAAAAGCAATTTCCAGGTTATCAACGAGTAAGACAAAGCCACTGACCACACACACTGCCAAGCGACAGAAATTCAATATAAACAGTACATATTTTGTGTTTTACAACAATACTTAACCATATTTATAATTTCATATGTACCCTGTAGATGAAATAGCGAAGCTTGTGGTAAAAATATAGGCAAGCGACATACGTACTATATCGGTTACATTCAAATGAACGGGAGCGAGTCCTGCCTTTCTATATAATCCCATTTTTTGTCTTCATTTTCATAAATGCATCAGAGTGTGATACAGGCTCACATAGTTCACATCACAAGGAGTCTTTATGCTAAATTAGCCAATGTGTGCATGGGTGAGGGCCAACTGTCTTTTTTTGCGGTGGTCGGGTCTGGTCAGGTTCGGAAGGGTCGCCCAAAAGCACTGAATGTGCCCTTGGCACATTCGCATCACCAGAGGTTTTCCTAGAGAATTTAACCGTAGTTACATTTGTAACTTTCGTTTCACTGAGCTTGGCATAGCAATGTACAGAATAGTATGAACTAGCTAGCTATGAGTATGAATAGAGTCTTGCTCATGAAGCTGCAGCATCAATTACATCAGGGGTATGCACTGCCTACGGCCACCAGGTAGCACCCAAGGACCACATTAGTTGCCCGTGGACCGGTTCCAGTTGTATATATATATATATATATATATATATATATATATATATATATATATATATATATTTAAAAAATTGCAAATTTCCCACTTTATAGAAAAAAACAACCAAATTTGCCACTTTATAAAGTGCAAAATTTGTGAGTTTACAAAGTGGTAAATTTGAGACTTTTTCTTAGAATATTACCACCCCCTTTGAAAATAAATAAATATATATATATATATATATATATATATATATATATATATATATATATATATATATGTGTGTGTGTGTGTGTGTGTGTGTGGCCCTATTACGCTGTCGTAATCATTTATCTTTAACATGATTAGCGTTTTCACATAAATTAATATCATTAATAATATTAGTAATTTTAGCAAATTTATTTCAGAAGTTTGTATCAAACTGGACCTTTTCCCTACACTGGGACAATAAAGGATTGTCCTTGTAACCAAAAAGGGGATTAAAAAAAAAAAAAAAAGAGAGGGTGACCTTATCAATCATATGATGCAGCATTTTTTTGTCCATCACATTTTTGAAGTCACTTTCTGAGGCCACTAGTTAAAAGATAATGCCAAGTAAATTGGGTTTGATACTCACAGTAACAGTGGCAGCACAAAGTGCTCTTGACTCCTGTATTGTAATGAGATTGAAGGCCGTCATAGACGCGTCTGTGTCTGCACCCTTCACGTCACCCTACATGCATGCACACATGCACGCGCACACGAAATGTAGATAAAGCTACGTTAGCATCAGAATCGTTGGCAAAAACATCAACTCACAGCAATGAAAAACGATCGCCCTTACATTCATTTCGCCGCTAATTAGCTTGCCTACTTCCCTAAACATGCCATCAGGTTGCTGTGCACGGAGAATAAGATACTTGACAGCATCACAGATCACATGACTTGGCACTGCCACCAGCTGTTCAGCCATGGCAAACACTTTGGCAACATAGGCTGTCAGCCTGAAGGACGAGAGGGCACACTTAAGTTCCATTCATTTGCGTATGCAAGAGTCTGACTTTATTATTTAGGAATAATGACGGATACATCGTTTTTTTTATTTGTTTGACTCACCAGCTGCTACTATTACCCGTATAGACCCAGGCAGCAAAAGAACCATCTTTCCTCCGGTAAGCAAGCTGATTTTTGTAGCCTGTGCCAAAAACAGTTGACATCCAGTTACAGTCTCTTTCATCACCTCCTCGGTGTGCAGTAATTAAGATTTGTACTTATTTTATTTAACGCCTGTTCCTTGAACAATATATTGTAAACCTACCAGTCTGTATGTGTTGCAGGGCTTCATCACGTTTCTTAAAGCACACAGCCTCCCACTGGTTGGTTTTGTCCAAATAGGTGGTTGCAATTACAGGCAGGGTCATGCCAATCATGTTCTGCTCTCCACAACCTGTAGGCTGTTGAATCAAACTACCCATTGATGTCCCAGCAATGGCATTCTCCACCAGTCCACTAACTTGTTCTCTACCTGCACGCACAGATATACACAGTTTAATAATCACCAACACATATTGTATTGTTGTTGCACATTTTGTTATACAACTCTATATTTTATTCATGTTTCAGCACATTTTTGTAGATGGCTGGATCCAACCAAAATATCTCACCCATCACAGAGATTTGTGTGACAGATTCTATGCCTGGTACCACATCTTTTGTGGGAATGTGACTGTTGATAGTGACTTCTTGTTTTCCATCTACAATGTACACACACAAGTTTGAGGATTAGGCGCCAAATTATTCAAATATTACACAATTACAATCTTCTTGCCACAGAGTGTAATCGTGGAATGTGGAAACTCACTTATTCCCTTTTTAGCAGGGTTAAGTTCTATTGTCTGGGGAGACTTAGTCAGGACGCCTTCAGGCTGGAAAAGAAAAAAGAAAAAAAAGAAACTTAAAACTAAAAACATACGTTGAGTACAGGCCAAAAGTTTAGACACACTCAATGTGTTAATTGGTTTATTATTACAATTTCTAGTGAAGTGAAAATGAAGCTTTGTGATATATATTTTTTACTCCCCTAGATGACACTCTTGGTATAAAGATGCAGTGATAATGTAATCACTTTCAATTGCCCTAGCCTTTATATTTACATCAAGAACGCCATCTAGAGGAGTTTAAAAAATAATCACAAGTGCTTCATGAAGCTTCATTTTCCCATCACTATTATTTACATTGTAGATTCTCGCTGAAGGCATCACAACTATGAATGAACACATGTGGAATTATGTACTTAAAAAAAGGTGAAATAATCAAAAATATGTTTTATATTCTTATCTCTTCAAAATAGGCACTCTTTGCTCTGATGATTTTTTTATTTTATTTTTTGCACAATCTTGGCATTCCCTCGATGAGCTTCAAGAGTAGTAATATAAATAGTACATTATACATTTTATAATATGTTTGGATTGCTGACATAAAGCCTTTTTTCCCTTGTATTTTGTTCATACAAATTTGACTTGACAGACAGCTTGCGGACAGAAACTTGGGGCTAGCACGGCTGCTTTAGAGTGCCTCAGGGAAAACTGAGTGTTCAAGTGTCCCATGCTCACCCCCGCATGAGAAGTGTATGTCGTGCAATAAAATGGCCAATATCAGTGGTCGGCACAACTGAGTTGGTCGACTTTTTCCCCAGCCCCACTAGCCGCTCTTAAATGTTCTTTTACCACCACTTTCAGCTGCTTCATTATTCCGTCAGAGAGATATGAGTCTCTCACGGCAGCTTTGACCTCGATGGCAAACGTTCCTTTACGCATGGGAATGATGATATAGGGCACAGCTAGCGTAGTTTGGGGCCCCACTTCAACCTCCTGGCTGAACTTTGAGCGCTTGTAGGCTGAACTGCACACATGCTCCGTCTCAAACAGATCCACACGCACCTCAAACACAAAGATGGAGAAGGGAACTGAAGGATGGTCACGTTTTATGGTGTCCACACATTGTTACAGCCAACAACAGAATGTCTACGCTTTTAAATATGGGTTCTTCTTCTAAAACAGCAATGTGAACACACACATAGACTTACTGTGTGTTCATCAGGGCTGTAGTTGTGGAGGATCGCCTTGATTTCAATCTGCTCTCCACGCACAGCCGAATAAGGAATCTTGAGGTCAATGAAGAACTCCTTCCTTACTATCACTTCTAAAGGTTCACTGACACAGATTCCTACAAGATAGCACACATAAAAATAAAAATAAAGGTTCAATGGGAAGGAGCATTTAGAGCTAGCAGAACATTAAAACAGTAAAAGCGGCTTTTGGTTTTAAGGAGAATTTGACATGAGTGGCTGCTCACCATGTGTTTTGGATAGACTAATACCCATGAACTGCCATGTTGTTATAGAGTCTTGCATGGGAACAGATATCGAATGAAATTTGGTGTCACTGAAACAAAGAAAACATGAAGAAAAAAAAATGCACAGGGTGTATGTATAGCTCAGTGCTATATGGAAAAGAATCGGACTTTACAGACTTATAATAAACTAAAGCCAAAGGCTATGTTAAATGAACAACTTTCCGAAGTGTCAATTATATCTGAAGTTTTTTTTTTTTTTGTAAACAGCTCTTGTATTTGGATCTTATGCGATGTGCAAGTGTACCTACTCAGTATATGTTGACAGCAAATAGACCAGTTTCCTTACCAGTTAGGCGTTTGTTGAGGGCAAGCAGGCAATGTGATTTCAGACCAAAGCCAGCTTTCAGGGAAATTCGTGCGGGAAAAAATTTCAATGTTGTCCGAGTAAACGTGGTCGTTTTTCTCACCTTAAAAGGCGATTGAAAGAGTCACACGAGAAAAATTATTTCAGTGGGCTATGCATAATGTCAAATGTGTCCATCTCTTACTCCGAGCCATTTGAAGGGTGTCGTGCTTCATCTCAGCTCGCTGGCCTTCCAACTCCTTGCAGCAATACAAGAAGGCCTCAACACACTTTGCGCCATCAGTAATGTACTCGCTGCGTGTTTCACAAGTGTATGAGAGACGAGTTTCCGCCATGCCATCCAAAAAACATTCCTTCTGTTGCCCTTGGTATTTACCCGCTGAAAACAAGGAAATGTGAAATATCGGAGGCCAGTCAATATCTTTATGGTATATGTCTGATGCCAGTGTTTTTTTGTTTCGCAGCCGTTATGCATACATTGACTAGAAGTGTAGAGATATCTTTACCTAAGGTTGAAGTAAGCTGTAATAGAGTTGTAGCCCGTTTCCTCCTGCTGGGCGATGGACATTTCAGCTCTGGAAATGTAGCACAGTTTAATCAGAAAAACAACTCAGATACAGATTAGCTCTGTTGGTTAAATGTTGGTTATCTGCATTGTTAGGCATCATATTAGTCAATCAATTAGGAGACAATATTCAACCTTTATAAAATAAAAAAAAATGAATAATAACTGAAACTATCAATGAGACAAGTTTAACTCGAGGAAGCCAACTGGTGAGTCAGGGGCGTCCTAATTAATTTTTAAATTTTTTGTTTTTAACAGCTTTATTTTTCTTCTGGCATGTTGCAAAATTGAATCTGTTTTGATTAAAAGCCCAATGTACTGTAAGAGAAAATGAATTAACATGGTAAGAATCTAGCATTTTCGAATTCCTTATGCTATTCTATTGACAAATACGCTTATAGTAATGCTTAAGACCCTTAGCCTGGAAACCAGACTCATCGCTGTAACTAGTGGATGAGTCTGGTCGCTGTCGGCATCAAGGGCATCCAGAAAAGTCAGTGATTTGATTAACTTGGTAAAAACAGCATGCAGCAGAAGTTAAGGGTTCAAACTAGCGATCTCCAACTAAAGTAAATATCGCGCTCTCTGAGTCCCGACTAAATGTGCAACTTCGACTGACAGGCGACCTTCGGTTGAAGTAGTAGATTCCATAGCTCTATGGGCAATAATAACTTTTAATTTGTAAAATAGCAGTCACTAAAACACTCCAGGTCACGCCCACTTCTATTCAACAATCATTTCCTTCCGCCGTCCGTCATAGGGCAGTCACGTGATCATATGACATCAGTGCAAATGATCAATAAGCACCTGTCCTTTTGCCTGAATGAGAAAACAGCCCATTCTGTTGAAGCTCTTTTTCCCCATTTACATGAAGTGAATAAGTAAGTAAAGTAATACAGTTTTCCCTAACTACTTCACAATTCGGTTGTTGCAGATTCACTCTACTACGGATTTTCATTTGTGACCATAACTTCTTCGATTGCAATTTTACCTCACTATTTTGCAGTTTTTCTTGCTATTTTCATTCCTTCCAAGTGAACCCAATCCAAAAAAATTAGGGGAGAGGAAATTTGTTTTACAAAAATTAAACATAAGAAAGCTTGTCACCCTAAAATCCCCGTTTCCGATCATAGGTGTGTTCTGAAACACGCTCCAAGCGCGCTGCCAAAGGTGAGGCAGTACTTTAGACAGAACCCCCCCCCCCCCAATCTGTCACCTTGTCGGTAAGGGGTTCCATGCCCAGCGCTGGTCTCAAACACCAGCCCAGCATCGTAGAACACACCCATTGCATCCTTGCCTCCACCTGGTGTGCAGCCTGGGTCGTCCTTCTCCACGGTTTCCCACACCTGTTAAGCAATTGGTAATTAATAGACCTAAAATTACCTAACAAGTCACATACTAAAATTTGAATCTTGATCATTTTCTACTTTGCACAGTATTTGTATGATTGTTGTGTCAATGATTATTTATTATGATAATGAAAATTATCAGTTACTTGTGCAAAATGAATTCTCATCTGGAAGCATATTGATCCAAATGAGCACCAAACAAAGAAGTCAAAAGTGTTTACCTTTTTCTGGGTCAGACGGTGCTTCTTGTTCAGAACAAAAACCCCTTTATCAACTGCCACCAGGCCCACAGTGGCCCCTGGGTCTCCAGTGACCTTTAGTTCAAACGTCTTGCGAGGTTCATAGGATGGTATCGGTCTTGATGGTTCCAGTTTGAGCTAAATAAATGATGAGAAACAGATCTATGTTTTCAATTCATGAAATCACTTAATCTTTTATACTGAGAATAAAACTCCACAATTATGGGTGAGAACTATGATACCTTTACTGTGATTTTACCGTTCCCATGCAGGAGTCCTTGACATCCACCCAAACAGAGTCTGACACCACCTCGCTGTTATCTGGACGGTAGTAAGCTACGATACGGAATGATGGGAGCATATCTTTAGTGACGGGAATATTGAGGGAGATCGAAATTTTGCCTATCGTCCTGTAACGGCCATATTTCACCAGTTGTCCCCTGCAAATGACCTGAAGAGGCAAACGTCAGGCGTTGAGCTTTGAAAATGAATATCAAACACACACACACACACACTGGTATAAAACACCTCTCACCAAGTATGTGATGTCAGTATCTCGAGTTGGCGCCTTGTTTAGATTGAGGTTGATTTTTAGGTTGTCTCCCAAATCTAGTTCAGCTGTGTCCACACCTGCAAAAGTCACACTTTGAAGATGACATACTGAAATAGCTTCTGCAATGTAGTACATAGAATAATGATGGCGCGTCCTTTTACCGATGTGAATGTAGTTGTTGCTTTCGGTGTTATATGGTAACGCTTCCATTTCAGCAAATGCTTGCCTTTCTCTGGTAATTTTTGGCACATTGGTCCGTACCTGTTGAAGAACAACACACAAGCAGACTATGGTGAATCTTTTTAAAGGACCCTCATCACGCTGTTTTAAGCCCTTCTACATTTAAAGGGACTACACCATGGTATTTTAAGCCCTTCCACAGTTAACTATAGACATTTAATGATGAAATCTTACCTTTGACACAATAGTGATGTAATTTCTTATGAAATATGAATTATTTCGGTGGCTATTTTTCTTACCCGGAAGTCAAACGTTCCGGTTCAGTAAAACCCCGCCTCTCCACCTGTGGCTGCCACGCCCCTCCCATGACGTCGTCCGAGCCGGCTGCTTCGCGCAACGCCCACGAAACATACATACAACAAACATACAGATAGGTTTTAAGCTGATTTTTATAATGGACTCTAAATTTCACGGGCTGCTAGAGCTCTGCGTTTGGTCACGCAAGCCACTCATTCTTGAATAAACACATGAAATACTTCAGAATCCAGCTAGAGTCGTAAAGTTGTCAGGAGACCCGAGGAAGGATCAAAGAAAAGAAAGAAAAGTGAAATCCAGCATCGACCAGCCATCACCTACTATCTTCCGGGTTACCAACCAGAATCTTTCACCAACCCCAGAAGTAAGACACCTGAGGCATTATTATTGTTATTATAGTCCACTAAAACCCCACCTCTCCCCATGTGGCTGTCACGCCCCTTTCATGATGTTGTCCCGAAGACATCTGCTGCATGCACTGCCCCCGAAACAGTAAAAATGGAAGAACATATTGTGTAATATAATGTATATATGTTAATATAATGTCATCATTTAGTTTGGGGTTTGATTTACTGATTTACTCCCGTCAGGTTTAATTGTGGTAATTGCGCCAGTTTTAAGGTTTAATTTCTCCGGCCAATGGGCAATGGTACTGGCCAAGGTTCGCCAGGCAGTCCTCTGAAAAATGACGACAAATGCCGGGGAAGCCGGGTCATAGCACCTCTTTCCCGGATACACTTGTCTGGTGTCCGCAGGCTGCTGAGATAAAAGTGGGTGTGTGTTTAGTCTGTAGGGGCAATACGGGAGTGGGTCCTTATTTTTCTACATCGCGAAGTAAAACCCAGTCATTTTCTTGGGTTGTTAGAGGCTGGTGCTTGGAGAGCAGGAATGCTCAGAGATGCGTGAATGGAGGAATACACCACTTTGGGGGTGCTTTGGGTTAGGGCTGGATGATTATGGAAAAAACAATAATCAATCATTTTGATTGTGATTGAAATCACAAATAATAAAACGATTATTGAATTTAAATCAATATTTTTTTCAACTACTAAAACTAAACTACTCACAACTATGGTCATAGACTTACGCCCATTCATCCCTTTACGTTGAACACTTTATTTTTGAACACTATTCCTTTGTCAAGTATAAAATCACCTTGTAATTGTCATATGAAATTCAAGCCTCTTGCATTTTCATTCTTCATAATTCAAACTTAAGCATTGCATTACTCTCTTTATTATATTTATTTTATCTTATGTTATTTTTTACATGTCTGGGGACTTAGTGGGGTAACCTGCGACCTCAGATTTTATTTTGTGCTATGTCATTTGGAAATGTGTGTTGGTATGACAAAAATAAACAAAAATATAAAAAGATATTTGTGTCCTTGAATTTTGAGTATAGGAAAATATTCTTGAATCCTTGAAAACTTAGCTTCAAATATTTCTTAAAAGGACAACAATAAATAAAATTAGTAACAAAGTTACTAAAATAACATTAGAAAATAAATACAGTGTGTTCCTGTGCATTTTGGCCACTTAGGGGCAGTGTGGGGCAATGCATCATCCATGGAGTACGCTCACATACAATGAGAACAGAGGAATTCTATTAAAATGTTTTGTCTTCAAATAAACAGTTGATGTAATTCTTCTTGTCCTGTGTTTAATTTTACATTTAGCTCCAACTAGGGTGTCATTAAACAGCCTAAAGGATAACTCAACACCAAATTAACTTTTTTTTAATTATATTTTTTCTGGTAAACTGTATAAACTGGTGTCTACAAATGCTGTCTACATGTGCTGGTCATTACTTTGACATTTTAGTGCATGTTTGTTGAAAGCTTGAATTTGGGGCTAAAACCGTGTGTTAGGAGCCATATTCAGGTAACACACTGGGATGAACTCAATTTGGCTGTTTGTCCTCGCATTACACGAGAAAATACGTACTACGTCACTTGTTCCGCATGACGTAGTCGCCCCCGCCGTCCACCGGCTCATTCTCGTACACGCCTCCTTAAACGGCTTCTTAGCAAGTTGTTATGGGTCACAGCCAGACCGCGCCCAACCCTCTCCCCATTTGCAACCCAACGGTCCTCCAGGCAACACCCCCTTTGAGCGCCATTTTCAAATCTTAGTGAGGGGTGGAGCAAGAGTCTGACTTCCTGTTGAGTTCTCCTATAAAGGGCACTTCGGGACGGCAGAATCAAATTGATTTGCTCCGGGCTAAATTGCTACAAGCAACATGGTAGCGGTGCATTCAGGGTACTTTCACAACGTAGGGAACTGGTAAACGCACCGCAGCGTGAAGCACATTAATCGTTTTTATTTATTATTTAGTTTATTATTTCGTTTTAACGATTGAGAGAAGCCAAAGTCGAAATCATGATAAAATTTTGATTAATCCTCCAGCCTTACTTTGGTTGAGGATGTAGTATTGTAATATGGTGAAAAGCTAAAAAAAAAAGAGAAGAAGTTGATTTTGCACAATAAGTTGACAAACTGTGAAATTTCAAACAGGCCAGACGCCGACATGCACTGTTTTGTCCATGTCCTTTGCTAAGATCACCCACACTTAAAACATAGAAGAGACTTACATTGATCTTCAAATTGGGAATTGGATTCTTTGCAACTGTATTGACAGTGAGCTTGGCAACACCGTTGTTTCCGGTGAAGCCGACCACCTCGCCTGGGTTCACCACCACAGGAACACGTTGTGCTGGAGTTTCATCAGGATTCACAACCTTAAGCTGCCTCCCAAGACACAAAAAACTGATTCGTCAGCAAACATTCAACTTTTTCATTCTATATTATTACCATAAGCCAAGTTTTACCGTTAAATCCCGTGAATAACACGCACCACTGTATGATACGTCCCAGCCCAAATCACCCTTAAAAAGCATTTTTTTCTCAGTACATCTGTGTGTTTTTAAAATCATGTTTTCAAAAATCATGCTGTTTTAGTAATTTTAACAAGCTATTTTTTATTTATTTTTATTTACTCTGCTTTTAACTATTTTTAAAATAAGTGAAGCATATTCAGTTACATTGGGAATGGAAAGCACTATAAATCAATTACTCTATTATTTTTTTCCCCCAACCCCTAGGACGGTATTAAGTAATGCGTAGGTACTGGTCAACATTTAAACAATGTGAATTTTTATTTTATTTATTAAGTCCCCTGTACAACAATGGTATGTAAAATAAATTCCCCTAGAAGCCATCAAAATTGTTTGGAATTTTCTTTCTTATTGTTTTATTGTATGCATCTACGTATGTGTATGCCCTTTACCGTGACATCAAAGGACATTCCAGGTTTGTAATATTTGGGTGTCTTTGTGAATTGGATGGTGTATGGAGATGTGACAATCTGGATGCCTCGCAACTCTGCTTCCACCATTTCACTACCTGTAAACACAAATTGAACACACATGACAATGCACTTTTATACCTATGTAAGTGTAACTAATTAATTATTATCTGTGGCAGCAGAATTGGGGTAATCCTTACTAGGGATGTAACAACAATGGCAATATCGTGATATTAAAATTGTCACGATATCATCGTCTTCATGTCTCGATCTTAAAAGTAGCACATCTGTTAAACAAGAGCGGTTGTATTCCATTTGTGCAGTTCTAGCACCCTCTGGTGGTTAGTTTTCAGTGCAGTTTATTTGTAATTACGAATGTTTTAGCCACTGTGGTGATTATCACTAAAATAAATCAGTCATACCATCAAGTATTTTTCAACATCTCCATCAAATAACATCACATTTTGCCTGTTTCAGCCGAACACAGCATTCACTACGTTTACATGCAGGCAATAACCCAATGTAAACGTAGTCATTGTGAACTACATAGACAAATGATACTTTGCACCACATGACAATGACACGGCCGAGTTACTTCTTTGTCACTGCTGTTATTATTTTCCAAGATTTTTTTGATGATGTTGTTGTTGGATATTATAATTTGTTACATAACAAATTCTTACATGACAAATCAATCATTCAGAACATTTTCTTACCACTCAACGTCATTACGCTGGCAGACACAAATATGTGACTTCCCACCAATTCATTAATGTTTGGGACTGCTGGTGTGATGATCTGCGCGCGCTTGAGTGTGGCCACTCCATAGCCTTTCTCGATCTAAAAGTCCAAAACACAAATACACACACACACACATATATGTATATATATATATATATATATATATATATATATATATATATATATATATATATATATATATATATATATATATATATATATAATTTCCTTCACTGTGTTTTTGTTTTGTTTCTCATTCTTTGCCTTTTTCAAACTAAATTTTCAATGTTTAATTGTTGAAACGATTGTTGCAAAATGGTTATGTTTAAGATGAATACATCTGTGAAAAGACATTATCCATAGTATTTTTTAGCTGTTAATTCATACAGGAATAATGTTATGTTGCATGCACTTACAGGCACTCTCTGAAGAGATTCAGAAAAGCTCCTCTTTTCGCCATCCTTGAGATACCCAAACACCACAAAGGCCGTCCCATCTACCTCTTTACCAAATAGATATCTAAATTGCATGGAAAGGAAGTGAAGTTCTCACAATGATTATAAACAATTGTAGAGCACAGACACTCGCTTTTCTGCACCAAAATAATTTTCACTTACGTGGCTGTGATGTCAACAGTGAACTCTTGACTATCGTGATAGAAGAAGGAGACCAAAGGTTTTAATTTGACTTCAAAACTGGGGAGCACTGAAAGCAATGAAAACATTTCATTTTTTTAATTGGATACAAAGTAACAGACTTTTGTGTGAAACGATTCACAATATGGTCGGTTCTCACCATACTCTTTGACCTCAAACTCTGCATAGTAGCTCTGCTGTGGGTGACTTTGGAACTTGGCCACTATTTTCCACAGTCCAGGACTACACAGAAATGCAAATACATTTTTAAAATTCATTTGAAAAATATACTCTAGGGCAGAGGTGGGCATCGAGGGCCGAAGTCCTGCAGGTTTTGCATGTTGCCCTTCTTCAACACAGCTGATATATGATCAGTTCATCAGGAAGCTCTGCATTAACCTGATAACGATCCTGTTGATTGGAATCAGCTTGTGTTGGAAGCGAGAAACTTCCAAAACCTGCAGGACTCCGGCCCTCGAGGACCGAGATTGCCCACCTCTGCTCTAGGGAAAGGTCACACTCTTTTTTTTCTTAAAAAAAATAGGATATACCCTGCATTAATAAACAAACAAAATTCAGTCCAAGATCAAAGAAAACAAGCAGAATGATGTAAAAACAAAACAAAAACAAAAATAAAATATATATATATAAATACATACTGTATATAATCAAAATTTCCTTTATTTTTGACTCAAAAAAAGTAAGCAGAATAATGTAAATAATAAAAAAATAAATCACCTGACTATCTCAGCAAGTTTGAAGTTTCCACTGAAGATCCCGGACTTCAAAAAGGTTGACTCAAGAGGTAAAATGATGTCTTCAGGGGTCTAAGGATAAAGAATATTGAACAAATCATCATCAGCCTCACGTTTCTTTCTGATCATGTATTTGAGCCACTCCATAATAGGCTGCGAAGACGCCACAACAGGGCCGTCAACCCAGGCAATTGTTTCGGGCCCTGAGTTGAAGGCAAGAGATTGGCCTGACATTTGCCCATGTCAATGACAAAAAGCCAATAGCGCTACTCGACTTAATCTCTTGCGTAGGGCCCCTTATTTGCTCCTTACCAACAATACAATTGGAACAACACACTGCAATAACAAGTCGGAGGAAGAGGATGTTAAAAAAAAAAATGATAGTGATGGGTTTGAATGTGTATCTGTTACAAAAGAAGTGGTACCTGTAAAGAAGTGACCCCAGTTTTCCCCCAGTGCCACCAAACACCCAAAAGGTTTATCACACATTATTAGCTCATATTAGTTAAACAACAGATCAGCTCCTACGCTTGTTGAGACCTAACAATATAAATCTGTTGAATTTGTTTACATAGCACATGTAGAAATGTGTCTTATGAGCTGAACAATTCATTTGTTGTTGAACAATATGAACCTCAATTCTGCTGTCAGCTTTTTCTATCCAAACGCCATAGTAATACTAATACTTCTGTATGATAAATGTTACTCGCAATTATTATTATATATATTTTTTTCGTTTTAGTGTTTCATTTCATGTGAATTACTAGCTACTAATGACCTCACTTTCACCTACTGTCTACTGGCTGGGAACATTTGAGATAAAAATGCTAACCATCATCTCAATGATTACGGCGGCGGCATCATCATCTTGATTTTGGTCATCTTTCTCGATAGGTATCATGGTAGGCGTCAGTCCAAACATCCTGTATTTCACTGAAAGACAGCAAGACACATTTTATTTGCGATAAGTTGATTTGAGCTATATGGCTGATGATAACGCCATCCGTTGCGCACCCGTGCTGTCAGGGGTGTAGAGATTCTTGTCCGTCTGGATGAAGATGTATCCAGACTGGAAGGACACTAACACAACTTTCTCCAACAGCCGGTCAGGGAATTTAGCTTGCAGGTACACATACTGCTTCATGGTGGGGTCTGTGCTAAAGCCCTTTGCGGGTATCTAGGACAAAGACGGGTATGTTGTATTCAAGTGTTCAGAGACATCCAAAGTATACTCATAGTGTCTCTGTTTTACCAAAATTTGTCCAAAGCCTTGGAAGTTGTTAGCACTAGTCAGGGTCACAGACGCACCCAATCCAAGCATTGTGATTTTGGTTGGATGGTTCATCACGTTTATGGCCACTTTTATGTCACCCCCAGTGCAGTCTTGACATTCCACAAAAATGTTTTCTGCTGTTCCTACCCGCAAAAGGTTGGGGGAAGACATCAGCTTCCTGCAGCACATTAGAGGGAGAATCACAAGTTAGTCACATCATTAGGTACACCAACACAATATAATGACTCTCAGTTGCAGGTGCAGGGCTATACTGTATATATATACTTTATAATTGCACAAAATATTACAAACAACATGTTGTTACTAATAATTTTTTAAAGGACAGATTTACTGGATTTGCTTATCTGTTTAATCTTTTCTTTTCTTTTTTTTTTGCATCAGGGTTTGGAGTGAACAGTTTAAAAACAAATAAATGTTTTTTTCTCTCCCTCTCTGATTATTTCGATCATGTCACGACCATGATCTGAACACACCATCATGTTGTGTCTCAAGATAACCTCACATGCACCCGCCCTTACATGGACTCTGCAAACAATGAGTCAACTATTGATTATAAGGACTAAAATCCAGCATTTGATAAGTAGTCTACATTTCACCACTGCACTGTTTACCGTGTTTGATGTAACGACACAAATAAAGACTAACGACTACTAACGACTGGCCATATTGATCAAATTACCTTGACTTGTGAAACGGCAAACTACTGGTCTGCTAATCATTATGCGAGTGGGCAAAGCCAATGTTTACAATTCGTTCATGTTATTAATAAGGGAAGTGCGCATTAAGTTAGCGCATGCGTGAAAATCAAGTTTAAAAAACCTTGCTACCAAACAAAGCTGTCATTTGATTTGGCAGCGGATGGAGTGCTGAAAGTGTTTGCGTAACCACACACCTTAAAGCTTGCAAGCATTGTTTAAACGGCTTTCAGCCTTAACTCTTTCACTGCCATTGACGTTTATAGACGTCAAGTAAAAACCTACGGAGCACTGCCAATGACGTCTAAAGACGTCATCCAATTTTTTTTTTTTGAAACGGGTGCGGGCAAGGCTTCCGGAGCTGTGGTGTAAGTTTCCAGCCGGTCTGTTGTGCCTAATGACTATTTTTGGCCCCTAGAGGGCAGCGATGACTCTCTTTTGACAAGATCGGGTGGGCGTCAGTAGAGGCGGAGCTAGAGCGTCGAGCAGGAGATGAGAATGGAAGACAAAGGAAAAATGGCGGCCGGTCGCGAGGAGCTCACGCCCGAGCCGTTTTTTTCAAAGACCAAAAGCATTGCTGAAAGAGCACATTGTTGACGACGATGATCATCATCGATGATGAAGATGAGGGTGGTGACTCCCTGGTTGGGAAGCATTGACGCGGCAGTAGAAGACGTTAGATGGAGCTAGATGGAGGAGGGAACGGGCAATGGCGAGCGTTTGCAAGCAGCTCTACAAGACGAAAGGCATCGACCAACGCTAAAATAGTACATTGATGACGACGATGATCATCATCGATGATGATGAAGGTGAATCCGAGCTTGACGGCGAAATTGGAACCGCTGACGCGGCGGCTATGACGGTGTCGTAACGCGGAGCGCAACCGAGCACGCACAGGCGGACGTTCGATCGGACGACGGAGAGTGCCCCGAGTCCAATGCATATTCATCGGAGGAGTGTGTACAGTCTGCTACTTGCTTTTTATTCCCCGGAAAAAAAGCCCGTCAAGAAAGTGTAACGTTTGCACGCAAAACGGACCAATGCGAAAGTGAAAGTAAACTGTTGTGCGAGTCCTGGCGTCTCCTTGCACGCAGGAGAGCGTTACAAAAGGAAAAACTGTATTTGAAACATCCACATAATTGTAAGTAGTACCACAGTTGCACACATTTGTAAATAGTTTGCGAAATTGTTTTGTCAAATTGTTACACTGTTGAATGGAAATAAATGTATTTTGCAATCAAAAAACACTTTTTCATTGTTGGTGAAAGCGTTTTACAGAAGTAAAGCACTATTTAGGTGTTTGTGGCATCATTCATGGACAAAAAGAAGTGTACAATTCACTAGAGTGCATGAAATAACATCGTTTAAGGTAGAAACAAACTTTTTTTTCCTGATGAAAGCTGAGAGTCCAATCTTTCATTTGGTAGTATGTGTGTTTCCATAGTCCAAACACAACATTTTCTGTGGACCTTGAAAGATCACTCAAAATGCTTAAATCGGCTGGCAGTGGGGACAACCCGTTTCTGAAAACGTCTGGCAGTGAAAGAGTTAAGTGACAAAACAACCGATGCACTTGGTGCCATTTTTAACTCTTTCACTGTCACTGACGTTTAAAGACGTCAAGTAAAAACCTACGCTTCACTGCCAATGACGTCAAAAGACGTCATCCAATGATTTTTTTTTTTTTTTTGAAACGGGTAGAGCAAACCCTTCCGCATGTCTGGTGAAAGTTTCAAGTCTGTCTGTTGTGCCTAATGACTATTTTTGGCCCCTAGAGGGCAGCGATGACTCTCTTTTGACAAGATCGGGTGGGCGTCAGTAGAGGCGGAGCTAGAGCGTCGAGCAGGAGATGAGAATGGAAGACAAAGGAAAAATGGCGGCCGGTCGCGAGGAGCTCACGCCCGAGCCGTTTTTTTCAAAGACCAAAAGCATTGCTGAAAGAGCACATTGTTGACGACGATGATCATCATCGATGATGAAGATGAGGGTGGTGACTCCCTGGTTGGGAAGCATTGACGCGGCAGTAGAAGACGTTAGATGGAGCTAGATGGAGGAGGGAACGGGCAATGGCGAGCGTTTGCAAGCAGCTCTACACTTACAAGACGAAAGGCATCGACCAACGCTAAAATAGTACATTGATGACGACGATGATCATCATCGATGATGATGAAGGTGAATCCGAGCTTGACGGCGAAATTGGAACCGCTGACGCGGCGGCTATGACGGTGTCGTAACGCGGAGCGCAACCGAGCACGCACAGGCGGACGTTCGATCGGACGACGGAGAGTGCCCCGAGTCCAATGCATATTCATCGGAGGAGTGTGTACAGTCTGCTACTTGCTTTTTATTCCCCGGAAAAAAAGCCCGTCAAGAAAGTGTAACGTTTGCACGCAAAACGGACCAATGCGAAAGTGAAAGTAAACTGTTGTGCGAGTCCTGGCGTCTCCTTGCACGCAGGAGAGCGTTACAAAAGGAAAAACTGTATTTGAAACATCCACATAATTGTAAGTAGTACCACAGTTGCACACATTTGTAAATAGTTTGCGAAATTGTTTTGTCAAATTGTTACACTGTTGAATGGAAATAAACGTATTTTGCAATCAAAAAACACTTTTCATTGTTGGTGAAAGCGTTTTACAGAAGTAAAGCACTATTTAGGTGTTTGTGGCATCATTCATGGACAAAAAGAAGTGTACAATTCACTAGAGTGCATGAAATAACATCGTTTAAGGTAGAAACAAACTTTTTTTTCCTGATGAAAGCTGAGAGTCCAATCTTTCATTTGGTAGTATGTGTGTTTCCATAGTCCAAACACAACATTTTCTGTGGACCTTGAAAGATCACTCAAAATGCTTAAATCGGCTGGCAGTGGGGACAACCCGTTTCTGAAAACGTCTGGCAGTGAAAGAGTTAACTGTCCTAATGGAGTTTATAGGCAAAAAAAAAAACACTATTGCAAAGCTCGAGAAGACTGAAGTGTACGCTTGTAAACCTTCGTCCACTCTTCCCAATTTCCAGACAGAAAAGAAAGATCCAAACGGACGTTTTAGAGGCTAAAATGGAAAATTTCTTGAACACATTTATTTGGTCAATATCCTGAAACCGAGGGAGCAGACGGAAGCATCACGAAGCTTGCTAGCGGACGTACGTGTAACGAAACTAATGGAGTGACGGTCATTTAAGAACCTGCTTCTAGCCCCAATTGACCCCTTCAGTGAAGAAAGGTGCACGCTTGCACAATTGCACATATTTTGTCCATATTTCAAAGGCATTTTTGTCATTCATTGTTAGGAAGTATGTGGTCCTATGTGGCCCCCGAGTAGCACAGATGAAAAATTGTGGCCCCCTCCAGCATTGACATTACCCATCCCTGCTGTAGAGAGTACAAGCAGATCCTGTTGAAAGTGTTGGAAGGCGTGTGTAAAGTCTACTTACAGTGGAACACCATCAACCATAGAAGACAAATAGGCAAAGGCCAGTGAGGCCAGCAGCCACAGAGGAGTACACATGGTTCCCCCGATCCTGAGCTGCTGTCGATTTAGAGTTCAGCTCCGCAACGCTCCACTTTTATATTCCAACCAATCTCCTCCCATTGGGTCAACATAAAGGAGGCAACATCATTCCCCGTAAGAAGCAGTTGCTAAACTGCTGAAATTGGCAAGGTCAACAAAAGATAAAGTTCAACTGACTTACTTTTTGATGAAAAGGGTTCATAAATACACACGTGGTAAATGGAGTGCACTTATATTGCGCTTTTATATATGTCTAGAACAACACACAAATAAACAAAGGTGTTAAGATGATTTGATGAATCTCAAATGTAAATTTACAAGTTTCATCATTTCTATTTAATGAACAATTCCGTTAGCATCTACAATGTGTGGAGTTGACACGTTTGTGTTGGTTTTCTCCAGGTATTCCGACTTTTCCGCACCTCCCAATGACACGCTATTAAGGTTAATCTAAATTTCCCATTAGTGAATAAAAAGCCGCACATCCAATGAACATTTTCTGACATACAAAAGTGCATCTTTTTTTTGGGTACAGTCATTTTAGTTGATGTTCATTTTCTGAGCCTGTTGGGTCGATATGTAGCGGTTTTGTAACACTTAAAATCAATATGGAGTCCAGATTTAATCATGTTAACACACACTGTGACAGGATCAACGAGACCAGTTATATTTCTCTTGCCACCAGCAACAATATCAAAGAATAATTTAAAGAATTTTGCTGCAAGGCAGTCAATCCTAAAACCGGGACCGTGTATGCATGTATGTGTGTGTGTGTGTGTGTTTGTGTGAGTGAATGCACAAAAAAAAAAAAAACACTGCCAGCCTCCTACTATCAGCTGATGTCGCCCGAGAGATATGGGGAGAGATTTGTCTAAAAAATATACACACAAATACATTTCTGATTTTCACATGTGTTTTTCAGATCCACAAATGTATACGCGATTTTCACATATTTTTTAATTTTGTGTGTGCATTTATTTATTTATTTTTATTTATTTATTTTATTACACGCATTTATGTTTTAGACAAACATCACGCTGTTTCGAGATATTCACACACACAAGCTCTCAGATATTCACGTGTCAAAGGGCCCGTCCCGTTCCTCCGCCGTCCACGGGGAGGCAGTGTTACTGTCTCCATTGAACGGGAACGAGACGTTTCTGTTCCTCGTTTAAAATCACGGATACATTTGTGGATCTGAAAAACACGTGGAAATCACAAATTTATTTGTGTGAATATATATATATATATATATATATATATATATATATCTTTGTCTCCTGTAAAAATTGTTCAACTCTGCTACCTACCTTCTATCTATCTAGCCAAATCCTTAGACAGGCCCAATTCTGGGGTTATTTTACAAATGGTCAGTCAATCAGTCCTGAGAGCATATCCAACCCTCTCTCTCATCTTCATTCTACTTTTGCAGAGCCTACAGTTCAACATGTCTCATGACGTCTGCAACTCTTTCTGTGCATTTAAAACATGTCGGGGTTTCCCTATGCTAAAAAAACTAAAACATTCCTTATCCCCTTTTCGCTTGAAATTGGTTGTTCTCGTCAACAACCTTTCTCTTCCCTGCAGTTTTAAAAAAAGACATGATTGGGACTCGTGGGTGACTTTTCATTCCACTTGGAGCCACTTCAGAAGAGTAGGCCATAATAGATTTAAAAACACACATACATACAAAATGCCCAGGACAACGAAAATGTGGGGGGCTGCAGCCTTCACTAACAGGAAACTTTGATGTCAAGTAGGGGGCCGCAAATGGCCCCCAGGCTGTATGTTTAAGACCTGATTTAGCGTCTTCAATGAACCTTACATGCATGTTTAGAATATGGGAGGAAGCAGGAATACTTGGACAAAATCTACACAGAAAATGGGAGAACATGCAAATTACACACAGAAAACAACAGAACAGATTTGAAAGCAGGTATAAATTAGTTGGTAGTGAAGAGGGTATCTTAAAATTATAAACTTTTGCGTGTCCAATAAATCAAATGATGAGATTTCCGTGAACAGAGTCCTTGCAAGGATGATTTATTACAGAGAATCTCCGGTCACACACACTGAACATCACGTAAAGAGTGGAATTCCAGCGTGCGCGTGCCCCCTCCCTTGCGGAAGACAGCTCTTTATAGAATCCAAATCTGTAAAAGAACGCCTATTTCTCCTCCCATCATGAATAAGTAAAACAGATTGGCTCTCACACAATATGTTACATAACAGAAGAAAAACAAAATTTCAGTTATTTTCGCACCTGTGTTCATCTTTTAGACAAAATATACTCTCAGGGTACTTTTCGTACTTTTTCCCAAAACAGAATCTCACAAACAGATTGAACTTGACAGCTCCTAATGTAGTATAGTTGTGGGAACTGTGTGTGTGCACGTTCTCTCTCACGAACAGAATATGTTTTCGCGCAGAACACTGAGAAGGAATTTTAGACAAAACAAGGTACCAGCTAGGTTAAGGTCAAATTATACTGAGTTCAACACTATTTCGCCTGCTCTACACATCTATAAAACATTTCAACATGGTTAAAATATGAAATAAAGAATTAAAAATGTTAATAATGTCAACAGTAGCCGTTTTTTAGAATATAAAAATTGTTTTTAGAATGTAAAAATTGTTTGGACCAATTAAATATTTGTAATTATTTATTGTTACACTTTTTAAAATTATTATTATTTAGAGCAGTTGGTGTGCACGCACGTTATAATAATAATAATAAAATTATCCAAGTGTGTAAAACAAACCAAAAGTTTTTTAACGGCTCCTCGACTGATAATGAGAGACGCTTCTGATTGGTCGATATGATTCACGTGACCTGCTTTATTTCCATACAGACAGTCAGGTAGTGTTGTACCTACTACCAAATAGTTTCGGTTGTGCTGAGGGCACGTCGATGTCTCGCTGTCTTTAAGCTGGGGCATTCACAAACGACGTGCTTCATTTCACCTGGACAGGTTCCCGGATCGTGACAGGTAATTTTTCTCTCAAGTAACGTCATAGGTCTTAATGTTAACTGCAGCTAAGAAGCCGAGTGTTGGTGAGGGCTCTCAATTCGGTTCCTCCTACTGCTTGTGGCGGCTCCCAGCAACAGTCAGCCGAGCAAACAGGTGTATCAGGACGGGCTGCATTCCTTCCTGGCCGCAGAACCGCATCCCGATCTGCCACTCAGCACTGTTAACATATCGGCCTGGCAAAGGCAAAAATCTTATAGTGGTGGGCAGCACATCTACTTTTACTTTAGGCCTTCTTAGTTTCAGTGCTCAACTTGAGTGTTCCTCGGACCAGATTTTTACTTTCCCACTCTACATATGAAAACAGAAACTGTATCAAGCGGCGTTTGTGATCATTTCGGAGGTAAGGGATGGAGTAATCCAAATGATGCATTCAAACCTTCCTCTCGGTAGACTAGTGAACACGAGTCAAGCATAGTACGTCGCCAATGTATACAAAATTTCATCAAAATTTACATCATTCTTACAAGCATATTACACACAAAACGGAAAGGAAGTGAAAATGTTTAGAACTATTTTTGAAGATATTATTTTCGAAGCATAAAGCCTTTCAATGTGGATACTGAACAAGAAAACAAAATTCTTTGTCAGGATGTTGAAAATCGGCGCCGATAATCGGTCAATCCCTTTTTTAAGCAAAACAAGACATTAATACACATCTGCTTGACGTAAGAAACCAGGTCAACATGTTAATCTAATTTTTTGACTTGTTTTGATTTAAACAGACCCCGGGCATTCCCAAACGTCTGCGCCAGGGCCTATGAAAACTGAAAATACACTGAAATCCCCACCAAAACCTCAATTTGTGAGACTTCGTTCAGTAATTCCCCAAAATATACTTTCCATAACCCAAATAATTCTATAATCATCATTTTCAATAATATTTTTTTTTGTTCTTGGAAATGAATAATCTACTAGTCTATTGACATGAGTAATATGGGGTAGGACTATAAGTTCTTGTATTTCTTCCTACTCCCTTTGTAACCTGCATTAAACTATGACATGTTTTGATGATCCTTTTCTTCCTTTCAGTTTTTAATGTTCACAACTTGCAATGTTGTTATGTTCGATAAATAATTCAATCAATGTGAACGTGAGGATGTAAAAATGTGAAGGTAGAATTGGTCCAACACACAATAGTAGACATTTACTATAGTGGATTCATGGATCCACCATGAATTTTGCCATCCATCTCTTTATTAGAGAACAGCAAGCTGCTGTGTAAAAAATACCGAAGCACTGAATGTTTGGACATGTGCGTTCACATTTTTAGGGAAGGTTAAATTCATCCAAATATCATTGTCTTTTCATTGTTTTTCTCTACTTATCGGATATAGGAATGCTTGCCAATGCATATATTGTATTGTTAAATTAATACAATATATTACAATTTGGTCCAGTTGGGTCTCTGTTCTCTTTAATTTGATGTAGAAAACAGCGTTTCTCTGATTGGTAAATTCTCTATACATGGGCTTCTAGTGTTCTTGTCTAGTCATTGTGTTGGCAATGTTGGAATTCAGCAGGCCTGGTGCTGGTGTTTAGCAAAATTTGTGGAGGATGGCAACATAAGCTTTTACACACGTACAAATACATTTCCGAGTTTTAAGCGGAAGTGCTGCTAACATAGAAGAAGATAGCAATTTTGACATTCAGCATCATCAAAATATCATTTGGGTATATGTATGACTGTTTTGATAAAAATGTACATTAAGTAGCTATACGTATGGTATCGTTCCCCCCTATCATGATACGCATTGTATCATTAGGTTGTTGGGAACACCCAGCCCTAATACATACATACAGAACATAATGACATGCTGGTTCTGGTCATTTTCATCTGACCAGTTGTGCTCTTTTTCTTTTTTGGCAGATTCTGCATGATAAAAGCTGACGCTTGTTGGCTCCAATGTAAAGTCCAAGGCCGCCCTAGACCTCAAAGCGTCTTTCCTTTCTTCGGGGAGGTAAAACATTGTCACATTGTCTAAAATGTGTTTGTTTCTTTTTCCCTTATCTTGCAGTTTCTCATAATTACCCAAGGAAGTTTCTTGGAACAACATAGTATGATGTGATCCTATGATATTTATACGTTACAAGTTCTGACCATTTAACCATGTGGAATTATGTTGTTTTCTATGCCAAAGTCCGACTGAGTTTTCCTCAAAGCCATGCTTCTATTTTGAACTGTACCTCTGCATTTATGTATGGTCATAAATTCAGCATTCTGTTCTGGGGACATAGTCGTCCATAGTCAATTTTGAAAATTTCAACAGAAAAATAACGTCAAAAGAAAAATGACTAAACCTACGTGTGATGCAATCTGTTCTGTAACGCTGATTGGCTTCCAAGTATTTGACAAACCCTCACAAAATCGATTGCCTATACAGCCAATGTTTTGTAACATGTTGCTGTTTTTCAACTGTCACACAAAAGTATAAACACAACATTGTATTGTGTGTATAAAATCCATTAGATTTAAAAAAGTAAAACTTTATGAATCCATCTAATTTCTATATCTCTTGCTCTCATCAGGGTCGCCGGTGAGCTGGAGCCTCTCGAAGCTGACTTCAGGCACGAAACGGGGTACGTCCTGGACTGGTTACAAGCAACCGTTGTATGTATTTGATATTTAGTAACTGTAACTGCAAATAAGACATATTGAATAAGCGTCGGGGCATTTGATCACTTTGATTGGCTTTTAGCTAGCAAATCAGCACGCGGGGCAAGAAGAGGAAGTGACAAACGCGGATAAACAGTACTGATAGAAAGCCAGGACCATTTTTTCCCCGCTCTTTTTGCGCATCGTCACCCTGCTGTACCCTTCGCATTTGAACGTACAATGTCTGTCTGGACAGAAGATCGGGAAAATGAATTTGTCTCTTTGGTTCAAGAGAGACGGACGTTGTATGATATTGCTGCTAAAAGGGTATGCCGACAAAGGTATGAAAGCCAAACTATGGCATGACATGGAGAAGCGACTGGATATAGCAGTTAGGATTTACTTTTATGCTTGAGAAGTATAGTTTGTAATTGGTAAATATAATTACTTTTTCATGTTTGTTTACGCATTGCTTACGTTTTTATATCCCGCCCCCTTAAAGAAGTTTTCGGTTGCCTTTAGAAATAATGACTACCGCCGCCGATGGTATGGAGGGGAATTACTTCTCGGGCATGCGCTGAAAGTATGTAATAGTCGGGGTCGGTGCGGTGTGTATTTACGTCATTTTTCTACGCGACGTGCAGATGCCACAGGGAATGTGACCGGATTGGTGTATCTAGGCCTTTATGCTAATAGCTTCTCATTAAAATGACTGCGCTTCCAATCCCACATTACCGAGAGGAATGCTATACTATAAATCAGCTTCAAAATCTGTGCTCCCTTTAACACCCATGTGAAACTTAATTCCTGGTTAATTAGGCCTCTCTTCACTCACACAGACAAATTCACTATTTCATATTTATCATTTGAGTTTGTGTCAGGTAAAAAAAAAAAAAAAATTAAGGTTTGTTGCACACTGTGCTGTTGACAGTGTTAGCGATGTAGCTCCCATTAAACTGTTTTTTTTTAAAAATCATGCAAAGATCATGCAGTATACATTCAAAATTAATGCTGAAAATTCGAAATGATTTTTTTTCTTCCCTTAACGTTTTCAAAACCTTTTCACAGCTGTCCAGTACCATGACAATGCAGGTATCCTTCCCCGCCACGGTGTCTGCACTCATCTCCACTGTGGTTCTGCTCCTTGGCTTGCCTCTGCTACTTCTGCTGTGCGTCATAAAGAAGAAGAGGCGAATGGAGGGAACCTACCGTCCCAGCGCAGAAGAGAGGAAACAGGTCGGAGCAGCTGGATCCCAAAAGAATGGCCTGCCTTTTCCTTTGCCCAAAGAAGAACGCCTCATATGATTACACCACATTATGTTGAACTCCACCACTTATCAACCGTTTAGATGAATATGCCCACTCAGTTCTGGTGATTTATTATAAATTTTGCACCAGAAATCTTCTGACACACAATACACTTCTTCACTTGTATTCATCTTTTTAATTCAAATCTGTCAGCAGTTTCACTGCATTAAAAAAAAAGGAACGCGTGTCATTTGACTGCAGAAGTTTTGTTCCATGGTGAAGTCTATCATCTGAAGTTGTCCTCAGTCTGCCACATGAGGGAATGAACTGAACTTTGCTGTGTATTCAAACAAATGTTTGTTGGTTTTTACTGCACTCTGCATTATTTTGTCTATTTATATATACACACTGCTCTGTATATGTATATAATATATGAATTATGTATTACACTCATGAAGGTTATTGATTGACACTGGCAATAACTATGATGCACTTTTACTATATTCACTTTTGTATGTAAAAATGTGTACATAAATAAAGAATATACACACACCATTGCTGACTTCCTTATGGGCGTGATCTGGACTTTTTTTTTTTTTTTTTTTAGGTCAAGAGGAAACTAAGTGTTTCCTAGTCGGTCAGCCAGTGTGACCTCTCCATTAAGCTTCAAACATCTTTTTGAGTTCTGACACCTTGACAGTAGTTGCGCCTCCCTGCTCATGCTTGATGGTGCTGTTAGCATCCGAATGGGCCCTTAAATAATACGACTGAT
The DNA here is from genome assembly GCF_051991255.1 of Vanacampus margaritifer. Lineage (NCBI taxonomy): Eukaryota > Metazoa > Chordata > Actinopteri > Syngnathiformes > Syngnathidae > Vanacampus > Vanacampus margaritifer. The sequence goes on from NC_135438.1 coordinate 16,721,174, forward strand.
CTGTTTTAACAATGTCACTGCTGTTGCCTGCTCTGTCAGTCTCGGCCAAGTTCTTGTTCCATGAGTTCTCCAAGTAGTCTTCGGTGGACACATGAGATTGTAAAACCTCCTCTTCACTTTTCTCCAGCAGGTTTCCACTTCCCTCCTCGTTTGCATCAGTCTGTATTGCAGTGGATGTGTTTTCATCGCATGGCTCCTCATTCTGTCTCATATTTGCACCATCTTCCGTCTTTTTCAATTTCTCCTCATGTTGCTCAGCTGTTTCCTCCCCAGGACCTTGTTTTAAATTCACTTTCCTTTCTGGTTCATTCTCCCATTTTTCTGCCTCAAACTTCACTTCCTTTGAATTATTTCTGTTATGGATTTCAACTCCATGTTTCATATTTATCACAACCTTAATTTTCTCCTGTTTATCTGCAACGCCTCTCAGCAGCTCTTCTTGTTCTCTTACAATTTTGGACGCATCCGCAACAGTCTTGTATGAGTCAAGGCTCAGCCGATCCGAATTCTCAGTCAGCGTTTCCGCCTCTGACTGCTCCGGATTCCAGCTGTGAAGGCTGCCACTGCCACTCGTGGACAGGGAGAGACTCTCCTGGCTGGGATTGGCTCGACCAAGCTAAATACAACGTAAGTAGTTAATCAAATTTACACTTGGTAGATCTGCACAAGTGAATAAGACGAAGGGACAATGTAATCCAATACGATTGATTTGTAAAAAATAATAATAATAATAATAATAATCATGATGCTGTCCGCAGCCATCTCCTGATTTTTTTCATGCATTCTAATTAAGATGGAAAAAAAACAAATAATATACTGTAGTTAGATTTAATTTCTGCGGTGTGGAATTATGTATGTCAGTTTTATGTTCATACCTTTGTAATGTAGTCATGACTGTCTGGCCCAAACAGATCCAGGCTGCGTGTGCCATATAACAGGCCCCGGTCGTGTGAACTGCGGCTGCTGAGTGTGTCAAAGATCTCGCTTAGAAGATCCATTTCCTCTAGATCACACAGCGAGTCTTCCTCCTCCTCTTCATCCTTTTCAAGCTCAGAGTCGGGCTTGACCCCTTGCCCAGATATTGGCCTTGATACAAAGGGCCAAACAAGAATATACACAAAACATTCATGCTCTGCCGTAGTATTTAAGGGGTACATTACATCATTGCATCAACAGGAAGTGAAACTGAAAGTAAGCGAGTGAAGTTGGGGTAAGGGAAGCAAACAAATTTAACATATTTTTTAATCGGTTTGACTCAACACCTGCCCATCCACTCACATGTGGACAAACATGACAGAGGAGAGGAGGAGAAAGGAGCACTGTGCAGTCTTTTCAAAATTATTTATCTATGTATCTATCTACCTACCCACCCAGCCATCCATCCATCCATCTATTCCTTCAAGTCACCTGGGGATTTTTTTTTTTACACAGTTTGGGAGTGTGTCTGTGTTTGTGAGATCCTGTGAGAGGGCCTGATGACTCAGACTCACCTTTGTTTTAGTTTATCCCAAAGGTGTTTAATCAAAATGAAATTAGGACTTTACCCAAACTATTCCCACAATACAAAACTACTGTGTCCAATATGTCCTGGTAAGCTAAATGGTTAATGAATTGTAGTGATGTGAAAATGAAGTTTCATGAAGCACTTGTGATATGTTTTTGCTCCCCTAGATGACACTCTTGGTATAAAGATGCAGTGATAATTTAATCAATTTCCATTACCCTATCCTTAAACCAAGAGCACCATCTAGAGGAGTTAAAAAAAGTGTTTCATGAAGCTTCATTTTCCCATCACTAATGTAAGGTAACAGATCTCGTCACTTGTCAACAGGTTTATATCTCTTACCCGTTCCATGCATGTCCAGCAGCCTTGTTTTCCTGGCCTCGGGCGACACCAAGTTTGTAACCAGGTCGACGAGGGCGTGGCTGACATGCAACGTGGAAATAAAACAATCACCAGCATCAAACAAAAAAGCAAGGTTTGACAGACACATTAGTTTAAGGCATTGGATGTTGTGCTCTACTTTTCTCTCATGCAACTGACAAGTGTGGAAAGACATTTGAGCACTTTTTCCATATCCTTGAAATCCAGTTTAAAAGAAGGCTTCATTACTTTTACATGTGGCTTGATTGGTAAATGTATTTTTCTTGGATGCTGTCCCCATTTGTCTCAAATGTCAGGTCACCTTGGTGGATCAGCTGCTTTCAGCCGACATGTTCTTTAGCCAGCTCTTCCCCGTTATTACTGTAACAGTCGATGGAGTACTTTTTGAATTTTGAATTTGGACTTGAGACGGTCTTTGAAAGTTTTCTTCAACCCTTCCTTTGATCAGCTCAAAATAAAATATATGTTTGGGATGTCAGGTGTTGTTGCCCAATCCAATGATATGGCCGACCCAACGCAGCTCACTATCGATGACAAAATATTCAATGCTCTCAGGAGAATTTGGCGAGAACACTCAAGTTAGATCGGTAATCTTCCCAGCTGACATGGAGGATGCATCTGAGACAACGCTGTTAGAAATGATCCGGGGTCTTCAGGTAGTGACAGTAAAATCTAAGTCTCCAATCCATAATAACCTAAATCCATCTCAACCGTGCAACTATGTCGCTTTCATACCGAAGATTGTGATTTTGGATGACATGAGAGAGCTCAGCCTGCCATATCCTGTTCTAGCACATGCTGCTGGAAAGTCCACCAGCTTTTCTTCCAATTTGTTGTTCCACTCATCCCTCTTCGCCATGGTCTACGTATGTGAATAAATGACAACGCCATTGCAAGATGCAATCCTATTGGCTGACATCAAGGTTCTATGTCGCAGGGTTCGCATTGATATGTCACGCTACATGAACGATATCCATAAAAATCAAACGTAAGACATTTCATTTTGGCAATAGCGAGGTTTGCTGAGGCAAAATCCTTAAACGTGGATTATGTCACACTATAAGAAGTTTTATTATTCCTGACAAAAAATGTTGGGCTCGGTCTGGAAAATTGTTTGCAAGACTGGCCAATAACGGGGTTAAACTCTTGTTGTCTGATCCAGGCATTACTTGTGCAGAACAGTAGTTACTAATTAGGTTTAAAATTGTGCTAGTAGGCCGAAAGTGACACTCGTAGTGAAAAACATAACGAATCAGACACAGTCATTCTTTTGTAGTGTGCTCTAGTCAGTCTACTAGTGTGCTGGATTGTCTTACAATTGAAGATGAATAGTACTAAGTACATCGTCCTTCAGCTAGATATCAAGGATTTCCAATGACAGACATACATTTTGCATGAAATATTGTTGCTGTTATTGTTACCAATCCAAAGTGTTGAGTGATTGGCAGACGGTTCTGCAGGGAGTCCGACTGAGCACAATGGCATGATACAGATCCATCTCTCTGAATGGCCTGGGTTTGACTGAAAGCCTGCCTTACACACACCCACACACACATATACACACTTGTTGGTGGAGCCACAAAAGTATCACACCACATATCACTGCCGACGGGCCGAAACATACTTGGCAAATTTGACATTTTTTTGAATTATGTATATCTTTTTTTTCTTTTTGAAAAAATACAAATTATTAATCAATGTTTAGTGTTGAAAATTGCTTTTTTTCTTTGATGATGAAGTGATACATGATATTTTTTGGGTCTCCTAAAAAGTGACGATTTTGGAGGTACAATTTTTTGGCCCGATGCCAGAGATATGTACCCAAGTATTACTGCGACCACTACACTAGCTCACCTTATGTTTCAACCTGCTTTTCAAACCTGAAGTTGTGACACCTTTTGCCTTTTAAAGACAAAGAGCATTATTGTATATAAACAGTAAGTAGTTCAAGTGTTGATACTCCCCAGCTTACACTCACCCGTATGTTATTTGTTTTGGACTTCATGTTGAGGATCAATGCTCCTCCCCCTCTCTGTCAAAGACACAAGGGCATCCTGAATTGTGCAATAATATGGGATGATACTTTTTTTTTTCTTCATAACCAGTACTAACGTATAATTTACCTTTAAATGATCAACTAGCTGCAGGTAAGATTTACTTTTTCCTGGGAAAAAAAAACACCAACAAGGAGATAAGTGACAGCTTCCACAATCACATTATGTTACAACAAACTGTACACACTGTACCTGTTGTTTCACACTCAAGGATCTCCTCTTCAAAGAGGTCCTGTGGTACTTTCCCTCTGTTCAGAATATCCAGGCGTCCATCTATGAACTGAAAATATTTGACAAAATACTAATGTCATACATTATATCAGGGATGGCTCTGTCTTTGAATCACATTCATAGGGGGCCATTCTGTCCCTCAAAAGACAAAGTCAGTATGTACAGTACAGTACTTGTATACTGCAAACACAGATACAAGGTGCTGAGCGGATGTCGCCCTGCACCTGTTCTCCAGAATCAACATGTACGCTATTAGCACATGGATGTTCAATATTTACTGATATAGATTGGTGCATGCATTACTATTGTCCTGATAAATAAAGCACCCAAATGAACATGTAAAGCAATTATTTCAGTGTGTGTCAAGTAGTAATACCTAACAGTAAGAAACATTATCTTGCATGAAATATCCAACCAGCCATCCATTTTCTAGAATGCTCATTAGGTCCACTGGTGAGCTTAAGCCTATCAGAGCACTCTGGACTGGTCAGTCACCAAATAGAAAAACAATCATTCACACTCACATTTTAGTCTTCAATAAAGCCACATGTATAGTGTGGCTTTAAACCCATGCATGCACAGGTACGACGTGCACACCTCGCACAGAAATACGACCATGAATAAAATATAAATATATATATGTATAATGACTACTTATATTGAACTATATTAATGTACACCACAGGTAACAAAGATAAAATCAAAGGTCTTGCAATGTGCAAAATATTTTGTACCCAAGGATTTTTTTTCAACGTGTTTATACAGTACAGGGTTAAATATTTTTGTCCAGTAGAGAGCAGCAGACGCTTACAGTACCTGTTTGAAAAACTGTAAATGAATGGCACTCTGGAGAAACCGCCTCATACTGGGTGACTTGTGATCTAAAAACAAATCCTTACTGAAGCATACTTCACCCCCCTGGAAAATCACAGAAATGATTACAATATGTCAATATTAACAACCAACAAACAACAACAGCAACATACAACAACAATATACAACATAATAAGAAATTGAATTTCACATTGAGGATAAAAAATTATTTAAAAAAATAAATAAATTGAAAGTACAGTGATGTATACGTAAAAAAAAAAAATCTAACTGCATAGACTATTGTCTAGAACCTTTATTATAATTATGAAAACATTCGCGTGCACTCCAAGCCAAATGTTAATAAGAAACCGACCTTGTGATTCTGCAGAGCATCCTTGTACCCTCCAAACAGGACTGACTGGGCCCTGAGAAAGGCCCGTGAGACCCCACAACCAGCAGAAACTGCCTGACGCTTCAAACATACTTTCAGCCCAGACATCTGTAGACGGATATACTGTACATTCAAAACTGGTGACATGAAGGACATGCAAGATTTCAAAAGTCCACACACTCCTGTCCAAATGATGTTTGTGATATGCAAGAGACCGAGATTGCAAAACGTTTTCCACCTTAATGTGATTTATAATTTGTGCTCTATTGGAAAAAAAAAAATCTAAGAAAGAGGGAATGTGAAAGTAACTGAAATAATATGAGTGCACACCCTCTTATAAATGGGATGTGGCTGGTTCAGAATCAGTCACATTCAAATTTGTGTTAAATGGGAGTCAGCAAACCCCCAAAGGATGTCAGGTGTTTTGGTAGGCTTCTCTTGATATTGTTTTTGCTTTCTAGCAGAACCCTGACGTTTTTCAGGCTGGACTGGCTATCTGACATATAGGACAGATGCCCGGTGGGCTGATTTCTATTGACGCTGGTACATTGTTATTTAAATATTATTCTCATCCATTTTTTTTTCTTCAAGCGACTGTCTCATAATTTAGAAGGAGCAGCCCATCAATCCAATAACAATACAGAGAGAAAATTGAACCAATCAACATCAGTGGCAGTGGTCCGGAGTCATGTCTAAATAAAAACATTTTCAAGAATCTGTCTTTAGAATAGAATGTTTCATTGTTGCAGTCAATACCAAGTTGAGCCATTATTTTCACAACATAGCAAGCAAACAACATGGCTGAGAAGAATATTTTGCTCCAGTTCCAAGTATGTCTGTGCGCTTTTGCGCACTACAGGATAGGTGAGACCAACTTCAACGATCAATCCGGACTTCAAATAAAATGTAGATAAGTCACTGCTATCCATATACAGTACATTATTACTTGTTTTACTTTTATGTCCAACTTAACCCTCGCGGCATGTTGCATAGAAGCTGAAGGGGAAAAAAACATGGTTTGATATGTCCTCATGAAACCTCTTATATAAAGATATGTTGTTGTCCTGAATTGTTGTACGAATCCAGGTGCCCAACAATTTGTAAATAAAGGGCGGGATCAGCCTGGGAATTCTTCCTTGTTTTTACTACAGTTTTCTCTGCTTTGCAAAACATGTTTAAGAAAGTGTCTGAGAAAGGGCTTGGCTAGCCCAGTTTCCCACGCTAACAAATAAAAGACGGAGCGGCACACGGTCCGGACAGAGTCAGCTGCGGAACACGTACGATTGCCCAGCCGTTTTGCAGCTCGTTCTACCCGGACCGTAGGCTCTCCGGTCTAGTGTCAAGGTAAGCGCTGATGATGATCATATTATGCTGCTTAACGTTGTAGTGTATTGATTGCTGTTTGCGGGGAATAAAAGGTACAATAATTCTAGCAAAGCAAGTTGTGATTATTGCTGTTTGCAAGGAATGAAAGGTATAATCATTCTAGCATAGCGCAGGTGTTGGTTACTGTTTGCGGGGGATAAAACGTACGATTATCCTAGCCCAGTATAAATGTTGATTGCTGTTTGCGGGGAATAAAAAACACAGTTGTTCTAGCAAAGCATATCAAGTCTCAGTGTATTCATTGTTACCGCCGACCACTCACGATCCTGTATAAAAATATAAAGGTGAAGTAGTGTTTTCCACAAAACAGAAGCCAACAACAACTGTTGTCACGGCTGGCTTGACTATTTGCTACTTTTGCCACGAGTTGGCCAAACGTGTGCAGGAGAGCTTTTCGCTTTGACAATTATCTCCATGTAGCTGTGGCGCTTGCTTCAACGGTCTAAAATATGTCCTTATGTGGTCAGTGGTGCAAAAAAAGAGTGGCCGCCCAAGTTGCTTATACCACCTGCAAATAAAGCTGAATTGTTACGCTTTTTTTTCTTGAAATTAATCTTTTGATGTTAAGCTTCAATGAATTGTCCTGACTGTGCCAGTACTTTTGTAGGGGAGTGTACCGTCTACCACTTAACGGGGATTGTGTAGCAAGCATTCAGTGGGATGGGTGAGAAATGATCGCACGCCACCTGAAGGACAGCTACGAGCTAGGTAAATACATTCGCACAAACACAAAATATATCTTACCACATCTGAAGGTATCTTCTTCAGGTCATTGAAGGGGGTTTCCAATGTGTTTGTATCCACATTCAAAATGACAACTTCCTCCAACCCTTGTCTCCTCACCTTCTGCTAAACCCAAGATTTGATTAAGTCGGCGTGTTCATATATTTGTTCAATTTTAAACAATTTCGTACCTCGGTTAGACTGCTATGAACCCCAATAAGGTACGGCATAGGTGCACTGGAAAAGGGAATACCAGATGTGACATATAGAAATACGGATGACAGAGGACAGACTGACAGGCTTACCAGCAATAGTCCAGAAGGTGAGGTGGCAGGACTGGGATGAAGATGTGCTGCCAGTGCATTGGGTATAACAGAGCCCCAAGTGCGTGTACACAAGACGTCAGCTATATGCAACACAGAAGCACACACTTTGTATGTATATGTGTGTGAAGTTTATAAAACGTAATGTACAATATAAAATAAATAATACGCACAGTGCTGAGTTTGCAAGCAAATATGAGGATACGTCTCTCAAAAAGCATGCTGGCATAGAGCTGCAGAATGTTCGTCACATCTACAGCCACTATCAACTCTGTCAAGTTCCTCTGGTGTACGCACGCACACACGTACGCACACACACACGCACACACACGTGTAAATGTAAAGAAAGCAGAGTTGTTAGCAAGTAAAACTTGGGACGCTAGGTTTGATCGAAAATACTCACGTTTTCAGGAATAGACGGGAGACCTCTGGGATCCGGAGCAATGAAGTATGGAACCTGATCAGGATTCAACAATTTGGGAAATGATAATGAAAGGAACGATCAAATAAAACAGTTAAACAGTTTGAGGTCATCGGTAGAATGAAAAAAGGTCCAAGGGTTGGTTTCAGGAGACCCTAAATAAATATGCAACAATGTCATTTAAGTCAAATTTTTTCTAAACTTGGTAAATTATATACTGTTTGTTTGAAGATAAATAAAAAGTTTTTGGGCGTAGCTGAAATGCTACACCTAACTAAACACTTGTGTTTTCTGGCTTGAGTCCCCTCACCTCTTCCACTATAAGTAGGCCTACTGAATGCCTTCATTTCACCAGTGGCTACTACTCCTGGCTGTCCACAGGTTAGCAAACTGTTGATTTGTTTGTTGAATTTGCTTGCAATGTCATTTTTCCTCTCCCGAGTTGAGATCACTTTGTGGGCACGAGCCAGTTCCGAATACTATAAATTCTAACATATTGGCAAATTTGTGGACATGTGATTGAGTCATTTCACTCACCACAGAGCTGGTTACATTGCACTGTGTGCATCAACCTGCGTCAGTCCTGAATATTTCTGCTTTAATTTTATACCTACACAGTGGTATAAAAATAATAATTAAATAATATTTAATATTTCAATTAATAATGAAAATACCCTACATTTTTTCCTGCTTGCACCCTAAGTGTCAATCCAGCCTGCTCACTCTAAAAGGTAAAAGGTTTATGATGTAAACTGTCATGGTTTAACCACCTTTCGTCCCTCTGGATGTCTAACTGGATGGGCTAATAAAATGATCAAAAATGTATTGATACGGTATATAAGGATGACTAACAGAGACTTACCATCTGCAGTGTGATGGATCCATCTGCTGGTGGTATGGGTTGCTTGTAAAGTGCAGTGAGCATCACTTTCATCTCATTGGTCTTTTCAGCAGACAAAAAAATGTAATAATGTTTATTTGGAACATTCCAGACTTGACTTCAATACAAACTCACCTGTCCTTTATTGATGTAGTCAGCAAGGGTATTGAGAAATTTATAGAAGACCTCAAACCATGGAAGGTAACTGTGAATACAATCAGAGTGTCATAAACAGAATGATTTAACCTGGCATTTTCCCTGATACGTTCATACCTGAGGATGCAAAGGCACATCTGAGCACTGTTAGTGAGGCGGCAGAAGCCAAAGCGTTGGCATCCATCAATATCAGTCAGAACAAATGTAAAGTGCTGCACAGCTACTTCCTCCCTCCCCCTGAAAAAAAAAGCCATTCTTAGGAATACTGTGTGCAATCCACGACCAAGCTGAAAAAGTTGGCCCAAAAAACAAAAATGCAGACAGACATCATTTGTTTGCCCTATCAGATTGTAACAAAATGCAGCTTCTGCTTTTAGTGGCTTGTAGTCTGACAAAAACAGGGTAGTACTCTAGATGACGATGGAGGGGGCTTTATTACTGTATAAGCCACAAACAAACAAGCAAACAACGTTGACATCTTATGTGCACCAAAAAAGCTCTCACACTCACCAAATAACTCTCACTTCATCCCCAAAACCTCAAATTAACTAATTATCAATTATCACTCAGCAAAAAAAAAAAAAAAAAAAAACCTCACACAATAATAATAATTATATATATATATATATATATATATATATATATAGTGTGAGGTTTTTTTTGGTTAGTTTTTTGCTGAGTCTGATCATTTTTGGGTTAATTTGAGGTTTTATATATATACTCTCACTTCATCCCCAAAACCTCAAATTAACTAAACAATTATCACTCAGCAAAAAAAAACAAAAAAAAAACTCACACAATAATAATTATTAATTATTATTATATATATATATATAGTGTGAGTTTTTTTGGTTAGTTTTTTGCTGAGTCTGATAACTCACTCACAAAAACGACCTCTCACAATTATCAAGCAATTTTACTATGAGATAATTTTTGTTGTTGATGTGAGACCTTTTTTTGTCAAAGTGAAAATCAAATATTTTGTGTATGAGAGCCAAAACGGGCAACATGTCTGAACGCACAGACAATCAGCATTCAAGATTTGAGTTTTCAGCTTCATTTCAGACACTCACACACACGCATGCATGCAAATTTTGATTCTCACTGAAAAGTAGTTTTTAGTGACTAAGATAACTTTTTGGATGTAAGAGTTGTTGTTATAAATTGGTGTTTAGAGTTTTTTGGGGGGCTTAATGTGAGAGTATTTGTGTTATTGTGAATTTTTGGAATGTGAGAGTTTTTATGACGAGTGTGATTATTTTTTTCGCATATGTAAGAGTTATATCCAGTACCTCATTATTGTGAGGCCACACAAAACTACCAACAACAAAATGAGAAAATGCTAACATAGTGTAAATATAATGTAAATATAGTTTTTTTGTTTGCTGTGTAGTATCTTTCTGACTAACAAAGCACACCTTTTGGCCAAAGTAATTATGATGGAAAACTTACCCTTGTATGTTGTAAGGGAAGCAGAACCTGGATAATGATTGGCAAGACTCCTACAAGCAGATCATTATTTTTGTGTGATAAGCATGTGATTCAAAGTTGACAGTCGATGGATGTGCGCAGTACTGTACAGTACAGAGCGTACCTCTTCTCTGAAGTCCTCTGGAAACTGTAGAACCACACCGGGATCTGTAACACAATACATACATTTTCTGTAGTAATGTGAGAGAGGGCACTCACACAGTGTAGCGCTTTATCTACACCATATGGTGCATAAAGTGCAGGGAGCTGCCAGGCCCACTGGGAGCAAATGTGTGTCATGCCTCAAGACACTTTGTCAACGGACAGTGGAAGTCGGACTCTGCCTATCACCTTATCCATAGCAGTCCTTGGAAAAATCTTAAGCATCCTCCAAGCAAAAATGTCACAAAAAGTTGATTGAATCCGTTTGAAATCTAGGCCTAGTTGAACGCAAACCTGATATACTCACAAGAAGCTTTGAATTATTCTCTGGTATGAATGGCAACAGGTGGATACACAGATTTATTGTACCTTCTGCCACCTAATAGAAGAGCATTCTGCCTGTCACTATATGTCACTGGCATAGATAGATAAATAAATATATTGTATATGATTATAATCATATACATGTAATTGAAAAAAAAAAAATTCTGACAAATACACTGAAAATTGATTATTTTCTCCAGCACATGATCTTACACGGCATACCTAGTTGAGAATCACTGCTGTATCCAACTAATTCAACTACGTGTGTGTGTATATACTTAATTTTTAAAAAATTCTATTTGAGAGTATTTTGTCGGACCACCACACTAAGGATTTATGGGTAATTAATTGGGACACCTGGCCATAACACCTACAGTTGGTGTGCAAAATGTTTCCTTCAAGGGTCACATAGAGAAAACCTGAAGGATGCAAGGGCCACTTTGACAGTGACAAACTTTATTAAACGCACTTGAACCAATCAATTAAAGCTATTATGTATTATTGTTATTTTAGCTGTTTAAAAAAAATGTCATTAACACCCTAACAGTTTGGGACTTTTCATGATTTGGAGTGGCCCACAGCTCTGTATCCCACTAGAACAAATCTGCCCTGTCCTGAGCAGATATCCACATTCAACACAAACACAAGAGTAATCGATAATAAGATGTTGATTAAAAAAAGAAAAAAACATTTACATGAGGAACTTAATCTTTAATGTGATATATTTGCAAATCAGACCTTGGCACACTCACAGCAGCAGAAAGTAGGAGAAAATATGTTTTGCTTCTGAAACTGACATAACTTAATTCATGAGGCAATATAAAGAGAAATGTTGTTACTATTTTAGTTGTAAATTGTTTTTTTCCCGCATATCTAGAAAAAGTCTAGATTAATTTATTCTTAGGTGTTTTGCACACTTGGTGGATGGAGGTGATGTAACACCCCCTGCAACCCCACCCCACCCTTTTCAACAACCACACACTGCAAAAAGGACTGTAGAAAATTTAAGAAAAAAATATTGAAAAATTAGAAAATTTTTACTTCAAATAAGCAAAATTATCTGCCAATAGAACAAGAAAATTGTACATAAATTTACCTGTAAGATTTAAAAAAAGAAAAAGAAAATAAGACTAGGCCCATATCAAACACTGCGGTCTTGAAAATAGTATTTTCAGACTAAAAACAAGTAATGTTGACTTTTTTCAAGCTGTAATAAATAATTAATTAAAATTAAATAATTTTCTTATAATACATTAGTATCTTTTTTACGCTTGGATAATTTAGCATGAGTGTCAAGTAGGGAAGTAACAGGTCCGACTTCCTTTGTCATGACCCAGCCAGGAATTGAACCCACAACCTTCAAGTCTGTGGGTAGGCACATTACCACTAGACCACTGACCTGGTACTGAAACGAGGGAAAAATGATTTTAGTAAATATAACAAAATGAACCATCTTGCACTCATCTGTTTTCATACTTGTATTTTTCCATTTATCTTATTACTACGATTATGCACAATCCTAAAATAAGAAAACTTATGAAACCCCAGTTCAGGGCCTTTGATGTTGGTTAGTTGTCATCTTAAAATGTGGGAAATGCTTGTTTTAATCCTCACTGTACTTAAAACTGGCTGTTAACACTCAATGCCAAGACTGCTTGATCAAATAAAATAATTAGGTAATAAGTTTCTTAAAATAAACACAATGATTTTGCCAGAAACTTTTATAACTTTAGGTTAAATTTAAGAAATTATATCTTACTTAAGATTTCAGTTTTTGCAGTGTATCTAATATGGTTGCAGGCAGTGTCAAAAGTTAATTCATATATGCATATGAAAACAAAAATGGCGTTTGAGCCCTTTGTAACATGTACGCTTACAGGAAGATTTTCAAGATGTTGGAGGCTTGCTGTGGATTTTGTTGTTGTTGTTGCAACCAGTAGTACATTTATGAAGTCAGTGGTAAATACAGGAAGAATATCTTGAAGAGTGGTTAGTTAGCATGTCTGTTTCGCATTCAGTAGGTTTGGGTTTCGAATTTCGGCTCTGGCCTTCTTTTACTCTGACTTTCTCCTACATCTCAAAAACATGCAAGCTATTTAATAGGTTACTTGAACACTTAAGTTGGTGCATGTTAATGATTGTTTATGTATATGTGCCCTGCATTTGGCTGGTTGGTTCTTGAAAGGCAAAATCTGGTAGAGATGGGAACCTGTTGTCTGTCTGACTGGCACCTTTTGTATTTCCAAGATCATGACAACTTTAATAAACAGTAAATAAAACATATTGTAAATAAATGTTGCATGTTAATTAAAAAAAAGGTTTAGGGTCATACTAGGAAACAGATCACATTCATGTTACCTTCTGCTTTAAAGTGACAACATAAGTGTTGTGGTTTTCAAACCACAGAACGGGAAGTACCCATTGTTACAGATTGTGTTCATATCATCCATTTCAGGCAGTTGTTCAGCTATTGATGCTTTACATTTACCAGCACTGTCCTCTAAAGAAAAAAAAAAAGTCTGAGGAACAGTTTCTGCGGCTGAATAGTTCCACGACTCACCTTTGTCTCTGGCTATAGGATATGTTGCCTCAAAAAATACGTTGAACGCACGCTCAGGATTTTGTCTGTGCAAAACAAAGACAGAAGAGAACCCATCATACCAAATATGGTCTCAAAAGGACATTTATTTGACAATGGAATGTCATTTCTCTCAGGCAAATGAACAGTATATCAATATATTTACATTTGTAGGTTTGAATGGAATTGCAATGCAAAACTCAAATGATGTATGGTTGCCTATGAGAAACACATTCTGTTTGACTTTCTGTCATGTATTGTGTGCAGTGTCATCGCTGCAGGAAACTTTCAGAAATGAGAGGAAGTGACAAAAACCCCAACAAGGACATTTTTTTTTTTAAATCATAATTTGGAGAGTGGAGGAGTGACGAGATCAACTTACCTTACTCTAGAGCCCATGCTGTCTGAACGCGACTGCGTCCATGTGTCGGTACAGGATGGGCGAGATCTTCGGCATATGATCTCTGATGGCCTTCAGGAAGACGGAGACAAGTCGCGGCGGGCTGCACAATCAGCACTGTCTGCGTGTGACTGAACACTTCCTGCTTCATGTCAGTCTTGTGTCATCGTGTGCTCATAAGCATATGACACTACTAAGCAATTTCAAAACTTTAATATTCACTTTCTCGCCAAATCCAAACCCCTAATATTTCATTGTTTTGCATGATGTGCACATATTGACACGCAAACCTGCCCAATCTTATATATAATGCTCACGCTACAAATGTATTATAAATGTTCATTTATTGTTAAAACTGCACAGAAACATCCTTCTTTGACAGCAACACAAATAATCAGCATTGTTTACTTTTTATTTAGTTAGGTCTCAAATCCGGGTCAGGGCACCAATTGAAAAGTTCTGGGTGAACCTTCACCGGGTCCTTTTATCTTTAATGCTTGCGATATTATAATAACAGTAACGACCAGAAGACTGCATATTCTCAGATGAACTATTTAATGTATGCCAGAAAGAACTGTGGCCCTGTTTTCTTATAATGTGGAAGAAGGTCTAATCTGTCACACACAAAAAGGCTTCTACTCTTATTCTGTCTTGGCTGCCCGGCAATACGTGAGCGACTCAGCCTAGCCCATGTGACAATGTGTGACTTGATGGTCAACTAGAAAACTGAGTGCAGATAGATAGGATGACGGCAAGCCAGGACAGGTCACAGCGACACAAGCCTAGCTCAAGTTACAGGGAGGCAGCACGGTGGCTGACTGGTTAGCACGTCCGCCTCCCAGTGCTGAGGACGTGAGATCGAGTCCGGGCTTCGGCCTTCCTGGGTGGAGTTTGCATGTTCTCCCCGTGCTTGCGTGGGTTTTCACCGGGTACTCCGGTTTCCTCCCACATTCCAAAGACATGCATGGCAGGTTAATCGAACACTCCAAATTGTCCATAGGTGTGATTGTGAGTATGGTTGTTTGTCTCTGTGTGCCCTGTGATTGGCTGGCAACCAGTTCAGGGTGTACCCTGCCTACTGCCCGAAGCCAGCTGGGATAGGCTCCAGCACCCCCTTGACCCTTGTGAGGAAAAGCGGTCATGAAAATGGATGGATGGATGGAAGTTACAGGGAAAAACATGTAATCAAATTACAGGTACATTTATTAAAAATGGGGATTACTTCGAGGGATTAAAATTTCTACGATGAGAGAGGACGAGTGAGAGAGAGCGCGTGCACGCCCGCGTAAGTGGGACCGTTGCTACATGTCGGGGAGGTGGGAAAGAACGAACAAACTGACTAGTCGTGTCCTCCACACGCTGGCAGTTTGAAAAAGCTTCACGGACGGGAGGAGGAAATGGCGACCGGTAGTCACTGGAACTTACCCGGAGCGAAAGTTTGAGCTGAGAGTCCAGCGGCATGCTACGCGCTGTAGCTTCTTGCTAGCTAGCCCGCTAGCCTTACAACCATAATGTGAGTTACACCTTCCAAAGAAATTTTCCTTTCACCAATTTACTATTTAAACATCATACACAACATATACACGGCTAAACTTGTTACTGGGATAAAAGTTAATTTTGCAGTTGATGTCACCCATTGTCATTTTAATTGGATCAAACTGTGAGGGAGGTGTGGTTGCTTTCAGTGACTTTTCGAAAACAGCATATGACCTTCAATTAATCAATCAATCAATCAATCAATCAATCAATCAATCAATCAATAGCCTACATGCTTTTTATTTACATAAGGATTTTTACTATTTGTAGTCTGCCCTGGTCCGTATCACCCGCAAATAGCAGGGGCACATGATATTTATTTTTATTCTGTCTTCATGAGCATTCATTTATTGAAGTGTAATACCAAATGAAACACGTGAATTCAAATACAATGTATCGTATTTGGCCCAGATGTAGAACTGTGTTGTGAACAGTGAACATATGGCCACTGGGGTAAGAAAGAGAATCCAGTAAACCCACCGTTGACTGAAAGAAGAGGGCAAAGGTTTGAAGTCAGATAAGAGACATGAGACCCGGACAAAGGTTACGGTAGCCGAATTGTATAAGAGACATAGGCATTAGGCCTCTTCCTCCTCCTCCTCCTCTTCAAACTCTGCATCCTCAGCAGTGGCGTCCTGGTACTGCTGGTACTCCGACACCAAATCATTCATGTTGCTCTCCGCCTCAGTGAACTCCATCTCATCCATGCCCTCGCCCGTGTACCAATGGAGGAAAGCCTTGCGACGGAACATAGCAGTGAACTGCTCGGAGATGCGTTTGAACAGCTCCTGGATGGAAGTGCTGTTACCGATGAAGGTGGCGGCCATCTTGAGGCCACGTGGCGCGATGTCGCATACGGCCGTTTTGACGTTGTTGGGGATCCACTCGACGAAGTAGCTGCTGTTCTTGTTTTGCACGTTCAGCATCTGCTCATCCACTTCTTTCATGGACATGCGGCCGCGAAATATGGCAGCCACGGTGAGGTAGCGCCCGTGGCGGGGGTCACAGGCGGCCATCATATTTTTGGCATCAAACATCTGCTGAGTGAGTTCAGGCACGGTGAGGGCTCTGTACTGTGTGCTCCCCCTGCTTGTGAGCGGGACAAAGCCCGGCATGAAGAAATGCAAGCGAGGGAAGGGGACCATGTTGACGGCTAGTTTGCGGAGGTCCGCGTTAAGCTGCCCGGGGAACCGCAAGCAGGTTGTCACACCACTCATAGTGGCAGAAACCAGGTGGTTGAGATCCCCGTAAGTGGGTGTGGTCAGCTTGAGTGTACGGAAGCAGATGTCATACAAGGCTTCGTTATCAATGCAAAAGGTCTCGTCTGTGTTCTCAACAAGTTGGTGGACGGACAGGGTGGCGTTGTACGGCTCCACTACTGTGTCGGACACCTGCAGGCAAAACATTGCAATTAAAAACCAGAATTTCACTCAGCAGACTGTAGAACTCCAACAACGATGAAGTGTCAAGGGTCATTCTAGAGACGGAGGACATTTTCTTTGTCCTATGCATTTTCTAACTATCCATGCACAAAATGGAAAAGGAAGCACATGTCTAAATTATAGTTGTCCTGAGATCTTTGTGCAGTTTGTCACTTTTTTACTCACGGCTGCCACCTTTGGCCCAAAGCGTAACTCATGGTGCGCGTGTAAGTACGTGCACAATCTTAAAGCGACAGCCACAGTTGACAAACAAAGACATGACTTCAAATGAGGTAAGAAAAACTCCGCCCCTCCCCTCCCCAAAGAAAGAAATTGCGGAGTGTGCGGGTCGGCACACTCTACTATAAAGAGAAGATAGAAGCTGATAGGTGCAGTCAGACTAAAACAGTCAGGGCTCTTCGTACTCATCTGGGCATTGGTGGAGCATGCATGATATAGAAAAAGCTTTAATATTATCTTTTTAAACAGCACAATGCACCTTTAAGATGTGGTAAAAGTGTTTTTTGGAGTTTGGTAATGTTGATGTCCCCCTTCTAATCAAAAAAAAAATCTTAGCAGAGACATTTGAAAACGTAGCAATTGTGCTCTGAAGTTGTATACACATTAATACAAAGCTGTAACTACAACCCTTTTAGACATCTAGAGGACGAGGAAAAAAACAAGAGCTCCATGATATAAATGTGTGTGTGTGTGAGGCACTATCCTAACAAAGGAATAATTGGCTGCTATAACGTGATTGTTGGCAACCAATGAAAGGGACTTTGACCTCCTTTCACGCCTTCTTGACGAACTAGCTTAGCATCAGCGAGCGTACTAGTTTAACATTAGCGAGTGTAGCATTAGCAAAGATGAAGCTACTAGTGTAGCATTAGCGAGTTTAGAATTAGCGAGGCTGAAGCTACACCATGCTGCAAAAAGCTAGTACACACAACGCAGACGGATTTAAAATGGGACAAAACAACATCCTTGATTCTCCCGTCGGCCAGGCTACATGGTGCGGGATCCTGGTGCTTAAAATAAGTTATTTGAGTTTAAGTTATTGGCGTTGGTAGCCTACGCTGCGTCAACGGCCAGTGTAGGTTTCGGCGACTCAATACATTTGAATGGGATTAGAGAGAATATGGTTTATTTATTTATTTATGTGGTTCCCAAAAAATTTGTCAGAAAAACAGAAGTTTTTTTTTTTTCAAGTGAATGCAATACGCTTCCGTAGTAAGTAAATCATGAAAAGCAAACACTTTTGTATCACTTGCTAAGGCACCGTATCATTTACAAGTGCAAGTGCTGAGAACAAAAAAAAAAAAAGCTTTTTGTAGGCGTGTATTATTTCCAGAGGTGTCTTATCCTTGGGAAATTACGGTACAATGTATATTATTATCACCTATTTTTCTTGAAAAAACAATGAACAAATATGAATTAATGGTACGAGCTATGAAAATGTCAGTGCCTAAACTGTGCCCCAATTCTGGAATGACCCTTAACGAACATGAGCGTGAAATGAGTCGTACCTTGGGAGAGGGCACCACACTAAAGGTGTTCATGATCCTGTCCGGGTATTCCTCACGGATCTTGCTGATGAGCAGAGTTCCCATCCCAGAGCCGGTTCCACCACCCAGCGAATGTGTAAGCTGGAACCCCTGTAGACAGTCGCAACCCTCAGCCTCCTTCCTCACCACATCCAGAACTGAGTCCACCAGCTCGGCTCCTTCTGTGTAGTGACCCTTGGCCCAGTTGTTTCCTGCTCCACTCTGGCCTGGAAATAAAAACTTCATTTGTATCTTCTAGACCACAATGGAATTTCATACAATTATGTTTTCTTATATTATTTGCAATTATCAAGAAGAAGCATGAAAAAGTGTAGTTTACCAAAGACAAAGTTGTCAGGTCTAAATATCCTGCCAAATGGGCCTGACCGGACAGAGTCCATGGTGCCTGGCTCCAAATCCACCAAGATCGCCCTTGGGACATACTTTCCTCCTAGGAATAAAATAGTTCAACCTAAGCTTGGATTCTAATTCCATTAAAACACAAAGGTCATTGCAGTGCGTGATTCCTGACCTGAAGCCTCGTTGTAGTAGACATTAATTCTATCCAGTTGTAGGGAATCCTGTCCTTGGTAGGACCCAGTTGGGTCGATGCCATGCTCGTCACTGATCACCTCCCAAAACTGGTACAGTCACACACACACAAAATCACACACAGGAATAATTGTAAACACTGCGTCAGCGTATTGATTTGAACAACATAGTTTTCATTAGAGATGTTTGATACCATTTTTTTTCCAGACTGATACTAGTACGGGTGTTCAACTTTTGAGTAGTCACCGAAACCGATACAATGTATATTTTTGATACACATTTTATAAATGACATATAATTTGAAAGACAGACCCATATATCGCAATATAGCAGTTTTCCTTGAAATTGTCTGTATTTAACTCTTTGACTGCCAGACGTTTTCAAAAAAGGGATGCCGTGGGTGCCAGCCGATTTTAAGCATTTTGACTGATCTTTCAAGGTCCATAGAAAATTATGTGTTTGGACTATGGAAACACACATACTACCAAAAAAAGATTGGACTCTCATCTTTCATCAGAAAAAAAAAGTTTGTTTCTACCTTATTCCGTTTTTCAGTAATCCACAATAGAAAATGGTTAGTTTCACCTCTGTTTTGAAACAAACGTCTTTTAACGTCTTTGGCACTCCTCCATAGGATTTTACTAAACGTTATTTAACGTTTTTGGCAGTTACTTTCTGACTATTCTTCTAATTTGTAGTTTCTGATCGTAAAACGGCTACAAGAGGGTATTGGCTGCTGTCTCCAGTACTGGTGCCTTTACTTTTTAACTTTTCAGGTCAAAGCAATTGTTTATATTGAAATAAGGCAGAGTATTGGCCCGTTACTGACACCTGGCATCAGTACTCGCCCGTCCCTTGTTTTCATGATATTACTTTTTATACACCTCCACAATAATTTTGAATAAAATAATCAAAGTATTATTGAAGCGTAGATCATCACACACACAAAAAAAAGTTTCACATATATCATGTCAAAATGACAACAATTTAGGACAGACTAGCACTTTTTTTTTAATTCACCCAATACTTCTTTGCGATAATTTGCCTTCACTTGCTGCTTGTCTGCAGCTCTTCCCATATTCAGCTCTTGAAGTGAAAAGCATGCGGTATTCAGTGTTTCCCCAAATCAGGTTGTTGATGTCAACAATAAAACACTGACTTTTTTTTACTTCTTGTTAGACAGGCACATATTTCTTGACAAAAAGCTGCACCCATTTTATGGCCCTACCTGCACCAGTGGCAATCAGGTAGTGTGCAAACCTGCCTGCTCTTATTCAGGGCACGATGGGACTGGGAGCCATTTCCGAGCTCTTTTTCACTTCCCAGTGTGAAAATGGAGGCAAAACAGAAAGAATGTTCTGTATCAGGGTGGTGTCGCTAGAGAAGCAGTTAGAAATAGGGCAGCATTTGAATGAATTTTAAGTCAGACCTTACAACGTGTGTTGGGTGTTTTCTGTTACGTTTTGATATTTGTATCACAAACATTCTAAAAATGTTGCACAAAGTTTTTAAAAGGACTCTACTGGTGCAATCACACAACTAGAATAGTCATGTGAACCAAAAATACAATTGGTCTCCTGGTGTTATTGTAGAAAGAGATATTCTCCTTAGTACCTTCCAAAAGATTCAGGAGATAATATTTGAAGGCTTAGTTGCTACATAATACTTGAAATAGGAATTCAGTGTGAAAGTCAAACCACACGAGCAAAAAGATGTAGGAAAGAGGCTTTGTGCATTTACCACCATGCAACAATGACACCCTGCAAAAGAATCCAAACAGACCGGTGTGAGACGTGTCTTGCAAGTTTAACTGAATATTATACAAACATTTCTAGGGCTTATTTGAATAGTTAGGGTCCATTCAAATAATTGGAGTCAGATTGTTGTCTGAACAACCTGTTGACAAAAAACATAGTTATAAAAGTTTGGGACTTTTCATTTTACTTCATTTAATTTTTTATTTCATTTAGATTATTTGTTTAACTCAGTTAATTTTAATGAGTTTTTACAGCTTGTTTGTTTTTATGAGTTTAGTTTTGGTGTTAGTTTTAGTTTTTCTTTTTAATATATGCGGCACATTTTGGCAAGGTGTGAGAACCAAAAGTCAGAGGAGTCAGGGAAGTGAGGCAGGTGTCCACTCAAAAACACAATTTAATTTCAAAATTAAATATTTCAAAATAATGCAAAGAATGTACTTGGATTTATCAAAAATGCTAAATCAACAGAAGTCCAAAATAAATTGGTTCAAATTACCTAAACAAACCCTAGAAAAAGGACGTACAACAATACTAAGACAATTACATCCAAAAGGAACGAGTGCTCATGTATGATTTTAACTGATAAAAATGAAAAGGGCATTTTGAATATAATTATAGTTAAGATGTGGTTAGTTTTCAATCTTTTAAAAGCATTTTCATTTTCATTTTATTCTGTTAGTAAAAACGTATTTTCAATGTAGTTTCATTGTCAACTGTAGCCTTGTCTCTTAACCAGCAGACATGACATGCGGAGTTATAGCACTGTTGCTTGTTACACCATAACCTTTGATCCCGTGAGGGATATTAAATATGATCCACAATGATTTAGAGATTTAAACACATTTTTTTCCAGACAGTTTTCAACTACCACGCAAAATCAAGGGCTTCTTTGGAAAATCCTTCTTAAGTAGCTGCCAGCGATTTAGAAACACCAATGAACACTAAGAAACAAAATACTAACACATAGCAAAAAGAAAAAAATTAATGAACTTAATTCCGACAGTTGAGAACCAGTCACGTCTGTATGCAAATTTTTGACAGGTTTCAAACTGTCAGTGTTATGACACTTAGCACTTGCCCCAATGTTGACCTATTTAGTATTCATGACCACAAAGTGGCAAACAACAGAAGACAGGTAATGACTAAGTAACTTAGTAACATTGGCGTACCTTTGCTCCAATCTGATTCCCACATTGCCCGGCCTGCAGGTGAACAATCTCTCGCATGTTGCTGTGTTGTGTGTGGCGTCTAGCAGGAGCTGCTGTTAAACGCTGACTGCGTGCAGAGTGTGCTGGAGGAATGGCGGTGCACTGTGCCGTAGTTCTCAGCTTTAACTAACCCGCCCTTCCCACATTGGCCTACTTTACAACTTCCTGGAATGTGATGTCATCTTGAGCCTCTCAAACAACAAACTGGAAAGACTGGATAAATTACATGGGTAGGCCCATGCTTATGTTCAGCTTTGACCTTTAGGCAAAGTACTTTAATGTACACAATTTGAGTCAATAACAAGTCCAAATGTTTACTTTACAAATCTATTCATAAGAAACTGAAGACCTTGGCATTTAAAGTGGAAGTCAACCTTAAATATTTCTTGACAATAATATGTTATATGTGACCCCATTAGTCTAAACATGACATTTTTGGAACATGAGTTATGAAGCAAAATCCAGCCGTGGTTATCCATCTCGTGGGCGGCCATTTTGCCACTTGCTGTCGACTGAAGATGACATCAATGTTGCTCAGGGCTCAGGTAACAACTAATCAGATTTCACCTGTTTTCTGAAGCTGCACTTTGATTGGTTGTTACTTGAGACCCAAGCTACTATGGTGTCATTTTCACTCGACAGCAAATAGCAAAATGGCCGCTTTTTGATATGGTTAAAAACGGCTGGATTTTGCTGCTTAATTCACATTAGACGAACACAATATTAACCAGAATACTATATTTAGACTAGACTAAGTACAATTTCTGCAGAAATTGCGTGGGTATGCTGAAAGCTCAATGCTAATAGCTGAATGCTAAGCTGGATGCTAATAGCACTTGAACACTTGGAGGCGTGAATTTTTGAAGCAAGTTGAAATTTATATGGAAAAGTGTTATCTGAAAGTACCCGTCATTTATTTAGATGGAAAACTGGAACTAATGATATCCAATGGAAAAATGCAAACAAAAGAAAACAAAAAAACTCAATAGCACCACCTAGGCATGCAGTACCCTCCATTCATTTAGATCATAGGTGTCAAACTCCGGTCCTCGAGGGCCGCAGTCCTGCAGGTTTTGGAGGTTTCCCACTTCCAACACAAGCTGATTCCAATCAGCAGGATCGTTATCAGGCTTAGGCAGAGCTTGCTGATGAGCTCATCATGTATCAGCTGTGTTGGAGAAGGGAAACATCCAAAACCTGCAGGACTCTGGCCCTCGAGGACCGGAGTTTGACACCTATGATTTAGATGGAAAAGTGGAACTATGATAGTCAGTTGGTTAACATGTAAGCACTTAACATAATTTCCATGGATACATTTGCAATGTACAGTTGGAGGTGGGATTCAAACCCGTGATATCCTGGTTACTGGGCAATGCATTTTACCAAGTGCGCCACTGAGCAGTATCAGAGAGCTGGTAGTGATGAGAAGTTGTATGGATGGAAGTGGGTGTGGAAAATCCATCCATCCATCCATTTTCCTAACCGCTTGTCCTCACAAGGGTCGCGGGGGGCGCTGGTGCCAATCCCAGCTGGCCTCGGGCAGTAGGCGGGGTACACCCTGAACTGGTTGCCAGCCGATCGCAAGGGTGTGGAAAGTGTCAGTCCAATTGAAAATGAATGGCGGAAAATTGATATTTAACGTTTAATTGCGTGAATACTGTAAGTAATGTGGAATCAAATGATAAATAACCCGGAAGGCGTGATTTTTTGAAGCAATTTGAACGGTCTAAATCGGAAGTATTATGTGTGAGTTGTTTCTCGGGAAAAAAGGGAGGAGAATTAAAAACTAGTGGGGCTGCATAGAACATAATCTTGTCAAAAATGTTTGTTTTTTTGGGGGTTGACTTCCCCTTTAATGCAATCATTTCACAACACCTGATAGACAGAGTCCGACCCAACAACTCCGGAGTAAACTGGCTGATACAGAAGTCTGAGGAACACATTCAGCACAGGCTGAATGTGGCTCTGACAGGCTCTGCGCTGTCATGAAATTGAAAGTGTCATAAATATGTGCGGGGGGGTTAAGAACGGGGCAAATACTTTTTCACGGCACTGTAAATGTTATGTCACATTTGTTTTTTTTAATCCCGATGTAAAGGCGTATAGGCAGGAAAATACACATTCACACAATTTACGAGGAATTAACATAAATAGTTGATGAGGTTGTGACAAAAACTCAACAGGGTGCAATTAAACAGGACATCTGACAACAATCAAACTGACAAAACTTACGTGAAAAAAAACCAAAACACAGACACCAATTATTCAATAATGCATGAGAGCAAAAAAGGAAGGTGATTGGCAAGGAGTCCAAAGAATTAAGAGCATTTGACAAAGTGCTTCAAATAGATAAGGAAGAGCTACCTAGAAACAGGAAAGACTTGAACCTACCTTCTACATCCACTTGTTATGGCTAGATGAACATGAGCAGATCTACAGTACTCTTTCTTATTACTGATGAATGTAATCAAACCACCAGGCTTGTGAAAACACAGAGCTCATTGAAGAGGTTTGTTGGTGGATCACAAGGTCATATGTATACAGTACGTACTCGGGCACGGGCACGGGCACACGCAAAGAGATTAAAATAAGCACTAGAGAAAATGTTGAATTTAAAATAAGGCACTATAAGGACAAAATGAAAAACGTTTCCGTAATGGCTGAAGGGAATGGGTTCACTCTGTAGTTATTATAGGTTCTGATTTATTCAAACAGTATCATAAAAGTCAATGTGGGTTTTATTGGAGTAATTTAGAGTTGTTGCCATTCAGAACCCGTGTCTTTATTGATGGAAAAGCAATTAGAAGTGTCTTATTATATTTTTGTCGCGCCTGAAGGGGCTTATATGAATGAATTTGGTTACGCAAGTTGTTTTTATAATCAATATGATTGTTGCTGATTTCAAATAGCAGTGTTGTGTTAGCTCATATTAGAAAAGTTCCAGCACCAAGTGTCAAAACTGCAAGTTTACCCCTCTCTCCTTGTTCCATGTCCATTTGAGCCTGTTTATTATTATTATTATTAGTAGTAGTAGTAGTATTAATAATTTATTTATTTATTTTAGAATATGTGGTTGGCCCAATTAAGCCATCAGTAATTTGCCCCTCCTCACTTTTTTTGTTTTTTAAATATAATATATTATTATTATTATTATTATATTTAGATTTATATTGGCAAACTGTTCTCAGGTATTCTCTGCAAAGTTTTAAACATGTTATTGTACAGCCACTGCTAAAAATCTAGGTCTTGATTGTAGTTTGCTAGCCTATTTATGACCCATAGGTTCCATTTTTGTAACAAAAAAAGGAAGGAAGAAAGAAAGAAAGAAAGAAAGAAAGAAAAAGAAAAAAGAAAGAAAGAAAGAAAGAAAAGATAAAAGTACTCAAGTACAATGTAGAAACAAATCCTTGATGCTTAAAATGTTTATAGTGTCATAATGGTTGCAGAGCCTGAAAATGTCAAGTCAAGTCACATTTATTTTTATAGCCCTTAATCACAATAAGACTCACATAGTTTCACAGATCAGGAAATTGGCAAGTATTAATGAGTGAAAAGAAAATTCAAAAACCTTATATGAGGAAAAGATAATAAAATGCACACATATGAAATTGAGCAATTAAATTTGGGGTGTCATCCTTGTTTTAATTATAGTGTAAGTTCTGGTTGCCTGCAGGGGCCAAAAAAATTACTGTTGTTCATGCTTTGGCCCCATAACTAGTCCAGAAGAAGCTGCTGTTTCTTTCTTTCTTTTCTTTTTTTTAATAAAAACAAAACCAACGCCAGCTGTGATGTCCGCTATAGCCAGAAGCGGAGCTGCACTGTTTTTTTGTTTTTTTAAAAGATATACTTGATGTCCCCTAAGTAATTTTGTGTTTTTAAAGTTTTTTGTATAAACCCAAATATTGCCACTCATATCGTATAAGGTCCTTGCTTTAATTTCTCATTCTTTTGGCTGTGTTAGAACATAAGAAAAAATGTGTCAAGCTTTCACAGATCACATCAAATGACAAGAGCGGCCTTGAGTTTGACAAGTGTGAAGTATAGGATGACAAGGTTGTATTCAATCTCTAAATACTAATTTCAATACTGTTGTCACTATCGAATATTCATTTGGATTTTGCATTAAAGTGTGTTGCAAAAGCATTTCCTCACGGATTACTGTTTATTAACCAGTGATTGGTGTTTATTTTGTACTTTGTATTCATATAGTGATTAAAAAAAGATGGACTAATGTTGTACTATGTTACCGGTTCGGTCATTGTTTTCCAAAATAAAAACAAATGTTTGCAAATGTCTTATTTTGATTATACACAGAAGATAATCAGTCTTCTTTCATGCAGAACTACAGAAATCAATTACTGTTGATATGCTGAAATTAGAGGATTTGGACAATTTTAAATAAAAAAATGTCTCCAAACAATTACTCGATTATTAAAATAGTTGACGATTAATTTGATAATATTGTCGATTAATCGATCAATTTTGAAAACAGAAAGAAACTAAATTTAAGTGAAAACAATGTACAGGGACAGGAACTACCCAAGAAATCTAATGTGTGTTTGGATAAAAAAAAATTAAAAAAGTAATTTAGAAAACAAAATGGGAAAAAATAACTTTCATTACAACAAACTCAGGGAGCTGACTTTCAAATGAGGAAAAGGATGCTGACTGGCGTCTTGTAACAGTCAATCAGCCAAACAGTCGGCCCACAAATTGTGTTATTGTCTTCACTTGTCTCATCAACTCTGCTCCTAACTGACAAGAACTGAACAAACACAAGAGACTAAGGAGAACCTGACAAAACTCCAGATATCAATATAAAATAATAATAATAATAAAGATAAAACACAGATGATCATAACACAGTTCAGAAGCTTGCATGTTTTTATTTCAAATTATAGTAACTGGTATGTAAAAATGTCAATTCAAATCATTTGGTGGAACATACAATCCATGTTAATAATGTACGATTTTTTAAAAACAATTTATGTATTTATTATTATTATTATTTTTACGCTTTAGAGACATTTAAAAGGAAAGGAAATAAACAAACTGATAGACCATAGTAAGAAAATTATTTTAAAATTGCTTAAAAAAAAAAAATCAAAAGTATGTTTGGGGGAGCACAGTTTCGAACCTAATCAGTGTTTTTTATTTTTATTTTTATTTTTGATTATATCCAGCTGGCTGGAAAATGTTTGTAGAGTTATTGTCATATCAATTTAAGTTGATGCACTGATTTGTCCATCTTGTATGGAAATTAGTGTCACCTGATGGTTATAATTTTTAATTAAACGTTCTGTGTCCACATGGGCAAACAGTGATCCCCGACAGCCTTTAATGCAACAGTGAAAACAGATTTGCCATCTGCACAAAGTGCATTTAATGAATAGCAGCAAACACCATGCTAGGGAGGGTGTTCAGCTTGATTGTAATAGACCCATTATCATAATTATAGCCATTAGAGAGTTGAAAAGTAAACAAGCAAATAGTTGAAATGATGTGAGTGAGATGCATCTCTGGAGTAGGAAGCAGGAGTAGGCAAATACCTATTGTTATGCAGAATATTCATATGGTTTTATGCAGAAAATGGCATTTTAATACAGAGAGTATTTTTATTTTATTTTTCTAAGAGGTCAGATAACGGACACAGTGTTGAGCATTGGAGTGATATCTGGCCAAGAGGAAGCCTCATGCATAAATCGTTATATGGTACGTCTCCACATGCCAGGATGTGCCATCGGAGGAAGCAGGGGAGGCAGAGCATTGTAAGAAATAAATAAATGAAATGGAAAAAATAAAATTATTTCAATTTCAGTTCTCTGGTCAGTACTTTATATTGATTTTCATTTACAATCCAATAATTACTATGAATACAACGGATGTTGCTGGATTTATTCACTCGGCTACTCAGTTGCTGTCAATTCAACACCCTGAGGAGGAAATGACCTGGATGAATGAGAAAAATCACAAGAATCTTGCTGGATTTACGTATTTCCTGTTGGAACAGATGGACTAGACTGAAGTGAGGCAAGGAGCAACCAGCCTCACCTCAGATTGTGCAATCCTTCACGAAAAAACTGAGACAACACATAGCAACAGTAACATCAAACGTCTCCAATATAATGTTTTCAGACACTTTATGTGGTGAGATTTTTCATAATCAGGCGAATGTATTCGATATTTGTTGGTTACATATTTAGTTTTGCTGATCGCATAAGAGCATCAAATGTGTAAGTGAGGCAGACGGTATTCTGCCTCCACACTGTGGAGGGCCACACTAAAGAGGGCGTTTGAAAGCACACATGTTCACATTGGGGTCAATCTATGCAGACAGCTAGATAGCCCAGGTTATTTGACTTTGTAAAACTAAAGGCTGATGTCCTTTGATCACAAATTGTGGGGAATGAATGCAAACCACCAGGCCAACTTCTCATCTTTTTGGCTGAAAAAGATTTCATCCAGACTGTCGACAAAACTTTGAGCTCAAAGTTGCGTGTGAGCAAATCACATTCTTGGCATTAAAAACCCTCAAAACATTCATTCAAAATAGGACTGACAAGGAATACTGGCAAGGATTTCTATTCAAATGAGAGACTTTTGAATCTCGGAGGACTATGACAGCAGAATAAAAGATTGTTGTTCAGAGGGAGAGGTGCAAGGACTTCTTCTACAAGTAAATGTAAGACAACAAAAAAATTTAATCTAAAATCAAGGATGCGTAGCATGTTGGCCTCCGAAGTGAGACAAACCTGTTATGGATTTGCTGAGGAGATATGCGAACATGTGGAAGCAAGCTTTACAGTGTGCACATTAACAGTCAGTTTTCATACCACATGATGTCCATTACTCGTGCATAAAAATAGAGTTACAGTGTTATTTTTTCCCTTGACATTAATTATTCACACCAAATCAATCAATAAGGAGCAGACTCAAGGAAAGCGGACACCTGGACAAAAAGGTCATTTAAAACAAAAAAAGTTGATGGATTATTTTTCCTTTTTTGTAGCTGCTGGTTGGTTGTTTAGTTTTTATTGCAATAAATACGGAGGCCAGACATGACATTGGGGAGGGGGGGCTCATTTGTAGCTGTCATGGTCTGTGTTTTGGTTTGGTTCATGAGTCATGTTTTCCTTGTGTGTCTCCCTTTGTCAATGTCTCGTCAAGTTTTATCATGTCCTCCTGTTCTTGTCATTCCGTTTCCTGGTGTTACCCAATCAGTTCCCTAAGCCACGTGTGTCTTGTCCAGGTGTCTCTCATTGTCTCGTTACTATGTGTATTTAAGGAAGCAAAGCCGGCTTCGTTCCTCAAACAAATTTCGTACACACAGAAACATTTCAAGACTTGCGTGTGTCCAAAAGAAGACGTTTAACGGCTGTAATGTGTATGCCAAATCTGGAGTGGCGCTGTAGCGCAGCCACGAGGAGTTAGCAGAAAGCGTAGAAGAAGAAACACTTTTTTTAAATAAAACTTTATTGCAATCTACAGAGCAAACATGGCTTTGCGTGAATCAAAACAACATGAAAAAAACAAACACAGGAGAAGTGACAATGGCGGGTGATTCAAGTACAACATGCTTGTTGAACGTGGGAATAAAGAGGCAAAATATTTTGCTGCAAAAGCATAAGCAAGCTAAGGAGGCTGCGCAAAACCACTACGACACGGCTAGCCGCCATTGTTGTCAGATTGACGGTTCGCGCGCAGTCACGTGAGAATTGGCGTATACGTCATCAATCTGCGACAATGCGTCGTCATGGAGCTGTGACCATTACGTCATCGCTAGAGGAGTCACCTGCATATGGTGTCCAGACGGACGCATACGGGGCGTGTTTTGAAATCTTTCCACTCTGGAGCCCGCTTTCAAAAGTGATCGGTTTCAAGCTTCGAAACCGCGCCGAACGACCTAATCAGTAATAATCTTGTGAGGATACATTGAAACTGGCTTTTGTGTGGGCGGGGCCTAAGTTCCCTGCATTCTTTCAGTTCTTCTCCTGTCGTCATACATTCCTTGCTTAGCTGTGTTCCTGTTTGGTTTCTTGTTTTGACTTATGTTTTTGGACATTGTTGATTTTGTTATTTTTGCCAAGTACCTTGTTTGCCTTTTTCCTAATTAAATCCCCTTTTTGACTGCATCCTTGCCTGCCTGCATTCGGTTTCCTCAATCCCACGCCTGACAGTGGCCAACAGCAATTTATGCAATAGCTTTTGACATTTATTGCATTCCCTGAAATATGAAGTCTTTTGCCATCAATTTGGTAAAAGATAATTCTTCTGTAATTGCTGAAATAAGAAACACTTATATTAAAGAATTTCAGCAAATTGGCTCAGAGGGAATCAAATATTAACCACACCCGGGTGTAACATTCATTTCAGCATCAAATGTTTAATATTTTCTGCAATGTGATAAAGCATGTTTTGTCAAATCTGAATATTTTTTTCAAGATTGTTTCTTGAAGGCATAATTGAAGACGATACTTTATTTGCCTGTATATCATCTTCACAGATGTGATTTATTGGCTTTTTTCCCCTACTACAGTGAGCATATACAGACCTTTTTACACAATTAAAGTTAGAGGAAGCTGAGTATGACATTGTCAATAAAAAAATAACAAACGCAACGGGAGCACGGCTGAAACACTAGACACAGCTAGACCCATAAAATGACCCCGTGACATCAGTGAATACCATGCTGCACTGCAAAAAGGACAATAGAAATTTTAAGAAAAAAATATAGTAAAATAAGAAAATTATTACTTCAAATAAGCGAAATTATTTGCCAACAGAACAAGAAAATATTACTTAAATTTACCTGTAAGATTTTGAAAAATAATCAACCACTGCGGTCTTGAAAATAGTATTTTCAGACTAAAAACAAGTAATATCGACTTTTTTCAAAATGTAATAAATAGAACTACTTTCTTAAACTACATGAGAATTTTTTTTACGCTTGGATAAATTAGCCTGAGTGTCAAGCAGGGAGATAACAGGTCCCATTTTCTTTGTCATGACCCAGCCACGAATTGAACCCACAATCTTGAAGTCTGAGGGTAGGAAGTTTACCACTAGACCACTGAACTGGTAGTGAAAGAAGGAAAAATTAGCTTAGTAAATATAACGAAATGAACCATATTGCGCACTCCCATTTATCTTATTACTAGATTATGCAAAATCTTAAAATAATCTTAAAATAATCTTAAAATAATCTTAAAATAAGAAAACCAGTTCAGGGCCTTTGATGTTGGCTAGTTGTCATCTTAAAATGTCCGTATCCTTACAGTACTTAAAACTGTCTGTTAACACTCAATGCCAAGACTGTTTGATCAAATAAGATAATTAAGTAATAAGTATCTTAAAATAAGCACAATGATCTTGCCTGACAATTAAATGTTAAGTAGAAGTAATTTGTCAAATCGAAATAAGCAGATTTAGGTTAAATTAAAGAAATTATATCTTACTTAAGATTTTAGTTTTTGCAGTGTGAAGCCCACCTCTGCGGTCCTGGGGAGGACTCACTGCTCCCTCTCCTACAAAAAGCTGTTAATAAAGTAATTAAATAAAGAATTTGAATATTTGTAAGTGCAATATTTGAAACAACACATATTTATACATATTTAATATTAATTACAGAAACCGTTCATAAAGATACTATGACTGAT
Organism: Vanacampus margaritifer; assembly: GCF_051991255.1. Classification (NCBI taxonomy): domain Eukaryota; kingdom Metazoa; phylum Chordata; class Actinopteri; order Syngnathiformes; family Syngnathidae; genus Vanacampus; species Vanacampus margaritifer. Next base: position 16,753,048 of record NC_135438.1, read on the forward strand.
GTCCTGGAATGTTTACGGCATCGACTGTTGAAAAATAAATAAGAAAATAAATGTTTTGTCATCCTTTCTACAGTTTAGTTAAAAATAAAATCCATTTTTACAGCCTTCTGTTCTTGTTTGTGTGATACATGCCCAGAAGTAAAATGAAAAAAGTCACAAAATATTATCATTACCTGTGAGAGAACTTCATTTTAAGTTTGTCCTCAACTTACCAGTCCTCATATGCTTTATTCATCAGTAGTTTTGAGAATATAACAATAAGAACCTTTTAGATTCACAAATTTGAAATGATGTTCCACCATTTTCATTATTGTGCAGGTCTATTGCTACAACTCTAAGTCGTGCACACTAACAAGAAAAAAAAAAAAAGAACAGATGAGATGTGAATTCACTGCTGTGTAGGCTGCAGTGTGTGAAGGACCATTTGTAACAATGGAGGCGTTTTACAGACCTTCACCAGGATGAATGATTTGACACGCACACAACATACCATTGGAGAGTCGTGCTTCTTTTGTGGTTTTGTTGTTCTTAACGATCTTCTAAAACTACCCACATGCTGAAAAATATGGGCTAAGGACACCCTTTAATCTGTCTTAGTCTGCCCTCGAGACCCAAGAAAGCAAAGAGCAGAAAGAAAATGTCTTTTAATGACCCTCGACTCTGGCACGGAGAAAAATGTCAACCGATGTTTGTTCACGTTGGATTATTTTTATCATTTTAGTGGTCCTAATCAAATGACGGTCTGTTCACATCTATACGTTTAAAAGTACGGTCCATTTTCCCCTTGCCTGCATCCTTCTCCCAAGCAGTTCCCATCATTATCAGTGATGACAGACTTTCAAGCCTGCAGGAAGAAGCGCAGCTATTTAATAAAATTGAGTTCTTTCCTCTCCACGATGTGCTTGTTTTCTCAGTCACGTGGAAGCACTGAAACAAAGAATCAAGGGTAAAATAATAATATATATATGTATATATATATATATATACATATATAAAACTGAAGTCATCAGAAGTGAGTTGCTTTAGAGATGGGAGAATGTCAACACTTGAATGCGGGCGTATTTGGCCTCGGTTCGCAACATTCACCAAAGCCCCAAATAGTTGGAGAATACTTTTAAACATTAAACAAAAAGAGTGTTGATATTTAAAATACAATTTTCATAGGTTAACATAGGCAACCTGGGTTCAAGTATGAATGATGTTATGTGCTTTGTATAGGCAAGAATTGCAGCTGTTCTGTGATTGGTCAACAGATAATTGAGCCACTGACAACTACAGTGAGCTAACTCCATTTTAGTTTTTTAGCTTTTTTTATGTTTAAGTGCAGAAATATTTGAGAAAAGTGTGACACCCTTAGAGTAGGGCGATCACATTTGTATGATGAAAATGTGTAATTTTGAGTAATTACTAAAAAAAAAAGGTAATTTTGTTGCCTTAATATGGGGGGAATATTTTTTGTGTGATTAAAATAAGGAGGAAGTAGTTGGTTTAGCACTTCCGGGTCGGGACCTGTACGGAGGCGGAACCTTGCCGCCGCTCCTCAGACGTAATCTGGGGAGAGAGCTGTGCAAATCGTCTTCACTTGGTTACCTTTTTGTTAAAATGATAATAAATTGGGTGAAAAAAAATCGAGCTGTAAGTGAATCTGCAGGTGCCGAGCCACAAGTATGCAGGGGTACACTGTAGTAGAGGATACGTGTTTATAATTTTCCAACCCAGCAAAAAGTAAATAAATGTGGTGGGAGAAACGGCACTTGTATTTCTTGACACAATTGACAATGATAAATGATCAAATAAAACTGTTTTTGTGAGCGCTGGATATATTTTTCTGCCAGATCAGAATGAAGGAGTGATGAAGAGGAACTGGCATCTGCAGCTGTAGGTTACCACTTAACCTGCACACTCACTAAGCCTTTTCCTATTCAGGCTGATGTGGCTTGCAGAATATCTCATCTCTGTAGATTGCTGATTGCTCTTTATACGGATCCTAACATGTTCATTACCTTGGATCCTGGATACGTTAACAGTACAGTAATTAAGAAAAGCCCTAGGAAAAGAATGGTGTCACGGTGGTCAGATTAAAGCACACACATGCACAGGATTGCTTGAAATTATTTTAATCACACTAAATATGCGCAGCTGGTAGATTTAGATCACTTAAACTGGAAACTGCAAAGATGTTCATAAACCTCAAGGATAAAAAGGGGCTTGAGCCCCTACACTTTTCATTCCTGATTTTTTTTTTTAAACAAATACATTGATCTCTCTCAAATATATACATATACATTCCTGCATTGACACAGCTTCCATATCGAATCCAAATAATAATAATAATAAAAAACACACACAACAAAACTCCAAATAGCTGATCGGATGAGGACGCTCAATGTGTTCTGTAAGAATGTTGCCCCCATCCCCTCCAATCTCACTCGGTTACCTTCACGACCTCTCAGACAATCGGAAATGACAAAACTCATGAGCAATCTTTTCCACTCAGCTGCAGGCCAGCAACAATATTCAATGATTATTTCACATTCACGAGAGAGAGCCCCGTGTACCATATACCACGTATTGACCATTTGCACCGACGTCACATGATCACGTGACTGCCCTATGACGGACGGCGGAAGGAAATGATTGTTGAATGGAAGTGGACGTGACCCGGAGCGACTTAGCAACTGTTATTTTACAAATTAAAAGTTATTATTGCCCATAGAGCCATGGAATCTACTACTTCAATCGAAGGTCGCCTGTCAGTCGAAGTTGTACATTTAGTCGGGACTCATAGAGCGCCATATTTATTTAAGTTGGAAATCGCTTGTTTGAAAACAGCCCCTTACCTTCTGTTGCCTGCTGTTTTTACCAAGTTAATCAAATCGCCGACTTTTCCGGAATTCACAGCGCACAACTTATATCATTATGTAGTCAATGCCGTCTCTTCTCCTTACGCCGGGACTGATTCAAAAGCTTGTTGCTGGCTGAGTCGCTGGGACGAGATGCTACGCTCACACCGGGGGACAATATACCTCGTAATGCAAAGGTAAAACTTGTTTATCATGCTAACTGACTTATTTTTACACAGTCCATTCTATATTGAAACGCTGTGATGATGTTATGTTACTATGTTTACTAGCATGGAACAAATGACTATCGTAGTGGCAAGCTATGCAGTAATTTCATGAATATGACTCCGGCTCCAGAGTTGAAAAACTCCAAGCACAAAGACGAAACCCCCCATTAATAAACAGTCAAATGCACTTAATAGTTTTGAAGAAGGCGCATTTTAAAACTAAGCTGCTAGTGCAGTAGACGCTAACTATCTGGCTCGTTAATATAAGATAAGATAAGATCCACTGATTGTGATTTGAAACACGCAATTCGACACCTCTGTTACAATCAATGTGTACAATTAGTAGTAAAATGTAAAAACATGTATCTACTAATGACAACATTTATCTACTAACCTCGCAAAAAATTATCACTGCAAATCCGTGAATACTTTTGTGGGCTGCCAGTCCTTTCTGTTGATTGCTGCTATCAATCGACGTCGTTCGTCTTCATTAGTAGGTATGCGATAAAAAGCAACATTTAGTTTACTCCTTTGTCTGTCTGTACAACAGACCGCACAGCAAGATATGACCATTTTATAAGATAATCGATTAGATAAAGGACTTTACGCTGTACAAGATTCAATGGTTACAATACAGGCAAGTGGCTCTTTTGCCGTCCAGCGTACCGTAGGGGGCGTTCCCGTGAGGGCTCTGACATCATATGCAAAAAGTCAATACAGTATGTACCACATTTTGAGAATCAAATTATCAAACTGAAAAGAAGAACCTAGTTGAAAAAAAACCACAAGATTTCCACCCAGTGCTTTATGGTTCTGGCGGCCCGCTAGGCTTTTCTTGCCCCCTGCCAGGTTAAACGTCAACCACCAGTTGATGAATAGTAATGTAGAATATGATTGCCGCAAGCCATTTATTGTCCGCCAACGAATATTTTTCTGGGCCTAATTTTGTTCCCAGTCTGTCCCTGCACCACCAAACTTAGAAAATTTTCAGGAGGAGTTGTTGTGCACAATCTTTTACCGTGTGATAACTTTATACGTAATGTCCCTGGCCAGAAACAGCCATTTCAAATTCAACTCACACCTAATCTAAATGTGGCTTTGCATATTAAATGTGCTCATGGATTGGAACATGTTGTGATTATGAGCTAAGTAAGTGCATGCGGCACGCTCGCGCACACACACACACACGTTGGGTCTAGATTTCTAGTGGGGACATCTCATTGAGGTAATACATTTCTTAGTCATTTACCCTAACCTTAACCATCACAACTGATTGCCTAATCCTAACCCTTACCCTAACCCCAACCAAAATCCAATTCAAACCTAAACTCTAAAACCAAGTTTTGACCCTCAAAAAGAGGTCTGGACTAATGGGGATCACCAAAATGTCCTCATAAGGACACAAGGTCTCCACAATGATAGCAAATGATGTGACGTAAATTTTTCCAATGGGCTCTTTGTTTTACAGTTTTTCTCCATAGGTTTGGCACATTTCTTGAAACTGAGATGACATTTTCAAAAAATACCATGGACAAATCCCAAAACCACTTTTCAATTGGTGTCAACTGAATGGCATTCGTCATTGCTTTCATCAAATTGCCAATGTCTTAGTACATGTCTAAATTGCCTCGGTAGATCTGTGCAAATGGTTGTGTACATTTAGCCTACAGTTAGCCCAATGTGCCCACATTTAGCACATTTTCCAAATGAATAGATCTTGCTGATTGCACTGGATTAGTTGTTTTTCAGTGAAATGGCTGTCCTCTCCAAAACATGTCAGCAGGAGTTCAGTGTGTAAGTCATAATATGCAAAATCATCTGTTCAATTGTCAAAATTAGTCCAGCATATCACAGGAGATCAATGTAAAGGGTGGTTGAGACATTCACGACGTTTTTTTCCCCTCACTGCATTCCGAGGGAAAATATCGGCTGCGACGTGGATGAAAACCTTTGGCCAAACAGAGAGCAGCGTATGGATGGTCAAGAGGATGAGGAGGAGGTGACGATAGTGACTACGGTGTAAATTCTGTAAAGTAAATTTGACTCTATTTTGGAGTAAATTTGACTCTATTTTGAGTGGGACCAACTAGACTCAGTTTTAGAGTAATATTTACACTTGGAAGAGAGTAAAATAAAGAATTGAAAAATAAAAGTCACTCAAGGGTTGAGAAACCTTCAGGTAAGGAGACGGCTGCTGTACCACCTGAGCTACGCCACTTCTGCTGTTTGCTTAGCACCAAGATGTTTTTGGTCTCGGAGTATATGAAGTTTCCAGCTGGCACAGAGCGATGTACTACAGTAACACACAGCAGAAGCTGCGTGGCTCAGGGAGTTGATTGGCTGTCTCCCAAGCAGAGGGTGGTGAGTTTGTTCCTCAACCCTTGAGTGACTTTTATTTATTTATTTTTCACTTCTTTATTTTACTCTCATCCAAGTGTAAATATTACTCTAAAACTGAGTCTATTTGGTCCCACTCTAAATAGAGTCAAATTTACTCGACAGAATTTACTGTGCAGTGAAAGTGTTACAATAGTTGGTTCTTCATTTACGCTGTGCGATAGATATAATTTTAGTTACTAGTTTTTCATAAATATACAGAATTCAGCCTACACTTTCTTTTGTTGCATTCTAGTATGTAGGTAACTGTTTGAACAAAAAGTGTTTCAATTTCCTTGACTGTGAGGGGAGTATGTCAAGCCACAAACTTTGAAAACTGCTCTTGTAAAATCCTCCCCCCCCCCCCCCCCCCTCAGTTTTATATATAATTGTATTTTGTTAGCGGCACCTCTGCTGTTGTGACAAAACATCAAATGATTTTGACCTGCAGTGCTCACAGAATGCCAAAGGGACAATGCATTTTGGGGGCACTGACTACTTGTATGACATAGAAATTTGATTTTGACACATAGGTAAGATGTTTTGGGAGAGATATGAGCTTTTGCAGATGATCCATGGTGTTGTGCAAAATCATGCAAGTTACTTTTGGCAAAAGCACTAAGTGAATGCAGATGAGCCAAAGCAATTGAGAAGGATCTTTGCAGCTGTGACAGTACCGACTCTGCTACATAAGGAAAGTGTTATTAAAATTTCCACTCCATCCTTTCCTTCCTCTACTACACACATACACAAGTACCTACTATCGCTCTCTCTCACACACACTCAATACAAACAAATGTGAAGTGTTTTTTCCTTCTTTGTAAAGTGTCAAGCCAACATTGTGATGGATGTCTTCCCCAGGGGGGCATCGGTGTCGTTATGTCATTGTTCTTCTTTCTCCCAAAATAACTCATCCTGACTTCAAGCAGCGAGTGTTCATGGTTCCATTTTGACTTTGACTCAATGGGCGTCAACCAGTTCACACAACGTAAAGAGATGAAATTCAGAGCAAACTGATATTCCAACTGTTTAAGATGAGAGACCCATTGTGGGAAAGCTGGACTGAACTATCATATAATTATTCATGAATATTTAACGCTTAATCAGTCCTGCATTCATTAATTATAGAGAAGAAGAATTTAGTTGAAGATAGCATGGAACCTCATCATTTTGATCTTCTCTGCCTTTTTCTCAATTGCATTGACCTACGGAATGTAATGAATTTCTTCTGTTCACTCTAATCATGAAAGCCTGTAAGCATTGTTTCCTGTCAATTGATATTCAACACAAGTTAAAAGGAATTTAAAAGACATTTGTGTTCAAAACTGAATGCAATGTAATTCAGTGGTGTTTTTATACACGTGCCAATATGCAGACTAGAGAAATTGATCGATTTACTGAGCTCATCCTCGGTTCCTATTGGCTGCCCCAAAATATGAATCCTGTTATATCGAAAAGAAAAGTTAATCCCTCAAAATGTTGTTTGTTCAATCCCATTGTGATCTGTCAGTTTCTCTGAGGATTGAAAGTGGACGGCTATACACACGCACAAATTCACACCTAGCATGAACATGTTCAAGTTGCCATTTGTAATAGGATCTGACATGCTCTCTTGAGATGTAAATAAACATGTAAGGTAGGTAGCACGGCTCTTCAAAGGATAGAAAATCCAAACGGAACTGGGCAGGACTGTTTTTGGTACACCATCAGTGTACTCTCCTTGGGGAACGTGAAGAGTTAGAGGACAGGCCACTTGAAATAAAATGGAGTGAATACACAGATATTCATTTTCCCGGCACCAACAGTTTTTGTTAAAGCCACATAACATCCAGGTTGATTTTCTTTTTTTAATCAGATCCAAAAATTTATGGATGGTTGGATAGATAGATAGATAGATAGATAGATAGATAGATAGATAGATAGATAGATAGATAGATAGATAGATAGATAGATAGATAGATAGATAGATAGATAGATAGATAGATAGATAGATAGATAGATAGATAGATAGATAGATAGAAAAAAGAAAGAGAAGAAATACACTTGTTTTATGGACCAAAACAGCTTTAATTGAATTCACAATAGAGACACAATAAAGCACAAAAAAAATGGTTTCCATTATTTTTTCAGCTGCATCTGACCTTTTAAATAATATTCATTAGATTTGAGTCAGCTGACCAGTATTTGTCTTTATAATATCATATTTTACCTACAGTGTATTTACAGTCTAAATTCCATTTTGTCATACTTCAGTGCAGTAAATTCATCTTTGCCATACAAGTTGAATAAAAATAAATAAAAATAAAAGATAAATACTTTTTACTCTGAGGCTCTATATATATATATATATATATATTATTTTTTTTTTAAAGGCTATGTGTGGCACATTCTGCTTCAATGGAAGGAGAAAATGTGTCTAAAAAAAAGGTCAAGTCCACAACTGTGCTCTCCTTTCAAAAAAGCATCACCTTCCCTTGACTACACTCCGCATTCAATTATGTGCGTGCATGCATCCGTTCCATAGAATAAAGCGCTGAAATTGTGAGCGATGACAGAATAGCATGATGACGGTAATCTAAAGCATCTACTGCAACACAAGAGAGCAATTTGTGTTGCATTGCTTTTCAGCTCTTATAATGCATGTATATTTATAAGTAATTGAGTGAAAATGACATCATCGTAAAACCAGATGCAGTAGCCAGTACACTTCTTACATAATAGTTTAAGACAAACATTATTACACCAGTTTCACCATTATACATTCACCAAAATATAAATAATGAATTTTCATGTAATAATTAAAGACACTAGTTTAAATTCATACAGCTTTACCCATTTGGCTTTGGTCACTTAGAAAAACATGTTTAACCAACGCGACATACACACTGTGGTCATTTTGCGCTAATACTTTAGGGACTGCACTAGGTGATAATGTGATGCATGCTGTAGTTCACATTCTTTTTTTTCTTTTTTTAAAGGCATTGATACTGAGTGAGTCATATTGTAAAGTACCACAAATGTGCAGCCAATGCAACGAACACACACACAACAAAGTATCATTCCAACATTAAAAGTACACAGTCACTAACACAGTCACACACTTTACAGTACATGACTTTGCTGGAGCTGTCATTAATTCGTTGTGCATGTTTGAAGTCTCTTCACCTGGGTTCGATCGAACTGCAGGGGTTCTGTGAGTCAGTCTCAGGGGTTCGGCAGAGGTGAAATGATTCGTGATGATACGCCCCCCCTTGGCCATCATTGGCTACAGGTGATCATGTTACATTGCTTGGACTATCCGTGCTGCAGGGAATTGGTGCGGTCAGTAGTCAACTTGTGGCTGTTGTGATGGTACATCGTGTGATTTATTTTTTAGTGTAATCCCTTCATACTATGTTGAGTAAAAAAAAGAATATGTGTAATATGAATTCACATGTATAACGGAATGTATGGTGTTCCGCATGGTTCAATTCCGGGCCTCTTGTGTTTACATCCTACTCAACAAAAATATAAACGCAACACTTTTGTTTTTGCTCCCATTTCTTACGAGATGAACTTAAAGATCGAAAACTTCTTCCACATACACAATATCACCATTTCTCTCAAATATTGTTCACAAACCAGTCTAAACCAGTGATAGTGAGCACTTCTCCTTTGCAGAGATAATCCATTCCACCTCACAAGTGTGCCATATCAAGATGCTGATTAGACTCCATGATTAGTGCACTGGTGTGCCTTAGACTGCCCACAATAAAAGGCCACTCTGAAAGGTGTAGCTTTGTGGAAAACTGATTTCTGGGTCCCTAGAATCACTCCAATTAAAAAAAAAACTGCACCTTTCAGAGTGGCCTTTTATTGTGGGCAGTCTAAAGCCTGATACACACATATGGATTTTCAAATCTTAAAAGATTTTCTATCTTTGTCAGACCCCACACATAAAGATATAAAAATCGGGCACTTAACAGTTTTGGTCGTATTGTGTGTGGGTTGCTCAGATAATCTCATCACAGTTCCGCAGACACATAAAGATCTTCTTCCACCACTGGTCAAGAATCCAGTCCTCCGAGGGAAAGCTCTCGCGTGATCACACGTGACTTCACAAACACTTTTTTTCATCTAACTTTGTTGAACAATTCTGAACAATACACAAATAAATTGTGAACACTACACAAACATGTTATTAATACAGAAAACTAACAAACTGTGATATTTAAATAAAAATGCCTTTAAAAGAGCATAAAGCCACAGTTTTCATCACTTTCTTGTTGATAGTGACTTCACAAACACGAAGTTCAGGCACTTCGTGGTATGCGCCGATGTTTGCCGAATGTTTCCGAAGGTGACAGGAGACGGCAGCAGTATAAAGTGTTTATGTTTGCAAAGAAATAATTGCTTTGGAAAAGATTTCTGGCACCTGGGCAACCCACGTTTGTATAAAAATGACATTGTGTAGGCATAGGCATTTGAGTAGGATGAAAACACGAGAGGCCCCGGAATTGAACCCTGCGGAACACCATACATTCCGTTATAAATTCATATAACACATATTCGTCTGACCACCTTTTTTTTTTTTTTACTCGTCATAGTATGAAGAAATCACACGATGACGAATCACAACAGCCACAAGTCGAGCAGCACAGATAGGCCAAGTAATGTAAGCGTTGCGTTTATATTTTTGTTAAGTATAACTGCTGCCCCGAGGTTTCATGGTTATTGCCCTATAACTATAGAGAATTGAGTGTAAAAAGAAAATCTGATTTTATTTCTAACGGTTCTGTGATTGCTCATGAAAACTGGTGGGGGTTCATTACCTCCAACAAAGTTAATAACCACTTCTCTATAAGAATTTGTTTTGTCCGAAACTTGTTCCTTGGTTAAAAGCATCACATTCACGAAAGGCTCAAGCATCATCTTCTTCTCCTTCCGTTGGGTAAGAGTGGCACTGCGCCCTCTCTTTCAGACACATTTCTTCTGAGGAGGTGCTGGCGTGACTGCCGTGTCCTCGCTGGGACAGGAAGGAGAGGTGATAGGAGTGTTTGTTGCTGTAGGACACGACCAATTGGCGGCTTTCATCAGGTGAGCCTCCGTCGGCTTTTTTGTGTTGAAGTGTACCCACTGAGCCCCCACTGGGGTCGCTTGTGTTGTTGTCATAGAGATCCGGCAGGTTTCCTGTGGCCATGCTGCCGCTTTTGATGTGCGGCGTCTGGCTGTGGGTGTGGCGGTACTCCTCGTCAATGTCCTTCCCCAGCTTCCACCGCTTCCACTTTTTCAGCATCTCTGACTGCACCTGGGGGATAATGGGATTGCGGATAGCCGCCGGCAGAGAGCCATATAAAGATGATGAGAGAGATTAAATAAGACACTCAAGTGGATGGATGTCTCTAGGCCAAAGGATGCATTTTAAAGTTTAGCGATCAGTTGAATGCCAATATGCTTGTCCCGTGTAGTAGAGAAAGCAGTAGCAGAATAAAGCTTTCAGAGATGAAAAAACACCAAAAACAAGGACACTGTTGTCATTCATCTGCACCTCAGGCCTTCAATATAAGATCACCAACCCCTCACCTCTTTGTTGACAAAGCAGTACAAGATGGCAACAAGCAGCCCCTGCAGAGAAAAGTAGAGGAGAGGAAAAAATTGTCCTTCCCTTTGGATTGTTCTCAAAAGAAGTTAAGCAAGGGAAATGCTACATGGAATATTGAAGTGATTCCTCTTAACTTAAAACGACACTTTCATATGAACCTTCACTTCCCATCTTTATTCACAAAACCATAGAATTTCTTTGACCAAATGTAAATCTGTATATTGCAGCAGCGTATTTACTTTGAGAACCAAACCATGAAGCATGCACAGTATACTACTTCGGACCTGGAAGGAGTTGAACAGGAGGTCACAGAAGAGACGTATCAGGCGCAGCATGGAACCTTTTGGGACGGATTCGTCGATGACAAAGGTGAAGAGAATGGCGTGAATCCCCAGCAGAGGGATAAGAGTCAGAGTGGATTTTGCTAATCTGGACCAAAATACAAACGTAAACATTACAGGCTGGACTAATCGTATATGGAGTACTACCAGTAAAGTAAAAGCCTCCTCTATCGCGGGTTCCAGATTCACTGTTTGCTTTTTTTTTTGTATTCATAAACAGAGATGGGCACTTTCGTCTCTCCGTCGTTGACGGATGCCCACATTTTCGGCGAGAGCTTTATGACGCAAAGCCTCCAAAAACTACACAGACCGAGAAGGACCGTCTGTACTGACCTGGATCGAAAACCTGCTTCAGTCGTTGCTCAGTCCGTGTATTTTTTTCGAGGCTTCTCATCATAAAGCACTCACTGAAAACGTGGGCATCCATCAATGACAGGACCGGGAATTTTGGGTGTAACTGTTGGCCACAAGGTGGCGGCACACTACTGATTTGCAATGTAACTTTGACAAAAGAAGACTGAAAGCAGGACGTAACAGCATTACAAATGTGTGTGAAACTGATTCAATAGCCGTTTCTCATTTTGTGTTATTATCTGATCTTGTGAACTCTTCCAATTGAAAGTACGCATACAACACGAACCGTAGCATACCCGGATGTTGTCCTTGGCAACTAGCTTAAACAAAGGATGCATCGATTGTTGCTTCTGAATGCGTGGCTACCAAAATATACCATGATGCATTTTGCGCTGGTATTGTGTGATACATCAGAATCTCCAGGGGGGAGGGGTAAATTAACAAGTACACAGCTGTTCCAATTTACAAAGAAAATGACATTTTTAGGAAGAACACTCTTAGGGATGTTAGGAAGACCATACTTCGCAATTTCACAAGATGTTCTTTATATTGAGAAACAGCCACTTTAAAAAAAAATAACGCAAATGGGAGATTATTGGCCTTAGTTAGGAATAGCATGTTTTATCCTGCTCTTTTATTTTATTATTCATGAAGTTTTGTTGCGTATACTGTGTGTGAATGGTGTGTTTTGTTCTTTGGCCTGCTTCATGTTGTTCACTGTTGCAAACCAGTGGCAAATTGTCTGCCATTGCCTGTGCTGAAGTAAAGCCTCGCTTTCCGTCTTGTGACTCACCATTGCTACACTATTAACTAAGGCAATTATATCTATCATTTAATCACAAATTACATCATCCTTGAGGGGGGTATCAATTATTTGGTCGCTCTCCCCCGTGAATATCGGGGCTCATTGTACGGCAATTGTATCCAATATGATGAAATGAAACAACTCTCAAATAAAAATAAAAGATCTAACCTGAACTTGTAGTCTGTGTATCTCATCTGATGAGCTCTGAGCTTAGACATCAAGATTTTGATGATTCGTATAAAAATGAAAAAATTGATCTGTAATGAGAGGAGACAATGACTGTAACTGGGTTACTACATTTTGTAACACTTATACTTATTGCAGTACTTCCTGCCAGGCTTTGTTCAGCCACACTCACATGCAAGAAAGCAAGCAAACAAATGCACGCACACTCACACAGACATATCGGCGAGCTCGTCCAGAACACTCTCTGATGACACATCACTTGATAGAACACTTATGTTATTAGCTTTCCACTTGTCTCAAGCGTTTATGTTGGTGCGTTGTGTGAGTCTCAGTGTGCACAAATAAAGTTTAGAGACTATATTGCATAATCCCATATTAAATTTAGTATTTGCAACCTGATTATTCCTATTATTATTATTCATCCATATCCATCTTCCAATATCTGAACCGCTTATCAGGCTATGTAAACTTATGAGCTCACTGTATGGTAAAAAAAAGAAAAAGAAAAAGAAGGTTTAATGCCCATAAAATCTAAAATACTGTGCGAAATGTTTTGATATTTTCAAAAATTGACATTGACATGGGTAGAGATGTTCATGTGAATTTTGATAACAATTCATAGCATTTTTGTGTTATCAAGCGACATTTAGCATTTGTACAATTATTGTTGTGCTCATAAGTTAACATACCGCCAAGCATACTGTAAGTGTATATAGACATATAACATATAGAACAATCGCCACACAAACACAGAGGCAAACAAACTAAAAAAAAACTTACCAGGCAAGCAATCAATATTGGGGAACGGATGATCCACCAGTATCCCATGTTAATATTTCTCTCCCAGCACCTACACACACATACATATATACACACACACACTGTACCCACTGTTCTCAATATGAGGAGCCGTGCCGTGCATATATGAAATTCACGTTTCTCATTAAAGGTCATTGATAAAGATGGTTACGATAACGTTGAAAAAGATCACTCACTCTTCATTCTCGTAGAGGTACTTGACTGTGATCCAGGGTGAAACAAATGCGAGTGGTGCACCTGAGAATGAAGCAGAAATGTGAGGGCCGAGGGTCCCCCCACCCCCTATAGGGAAACATTTTAAAAGGTAGACAAATTCGGCCCAAAAAAATCTAATGATCCATCATCGTGCCAAACAGTTAATGATGACTCCTTATATGTAAGTCCTTATTTGACAATGCCAGAAACTCCTACTTACCCCAACCGATGGCCATGTAAATGTAAAAGTATTTCTTCTCACTGAACACGGTGATGACGAGCAGACTGTGCAGGTAGATGCCCTCCACCAACAGCCAATAGTTGTTGGCCATCACGGTGTACTGCATCATCACCATAGCGCCCCGACACCACATCGCGGCCTGCACGGCAGCGGAGGACAAATAAGACAAGAAGTGCACAGCTGCGCAGGTTTACTCTTTCATTTATTGGTGTTAATTGCCTCATGGTCATGTTTATTTGACTGTCATTTCAAAAGCATGTGCGTATGTGTACGTGTGTCCATTATTGTGAGTTACACTGCTCCTTTCAGTCAAGGAATAATGAAGCGACAATATGTAATGAATTCGCATTGAAATAAAGTTGCCAAACTGTGGCTCTGTCGTTGCTAAGGTAACCCCTGTTCACATACTTTAGTAGTCTATTGTATGAGTGAACTAGCCAGGGCCACTGTCAACACTAAATGTATGTCATTTAAAGGAGAAGTCAACCCATCCATCCATTTTCTTAACCGCTTGTCCTCACAACGGTCGCGGGGGGTGCTGGAGCCTATCCCAGCTGGCTTCGGGCAGTAGGCGGGTACACCCTGAATTGGTTGAGAAGTGAACCCCCCCAAAAAAAAATTGATAATAATATGTTCTATGCAGCCTCACTACTTATGTTGTTCCCAACCTTTATTACTTATTATTATAATTATTATTATTATAGTATTTTATTCTCCTCACTTTATCACAGAGAAACAACTCCCACATAATACATCCAATTTACACCGTTCAAATTTCAACTTGCTTCAAAAATTCACGCCTTCCTGGATATTTATCATCTGATTCCACATTACTTACAGTACTCGCATAATTTAACGTTAAATATTAACTTTTCCCCATTAATTTTCAATGGGACTGACATGGAACTTTTTCAAAGTCCCACTTTCCACGCCCACTTTCATACATACAACTTCTCATCATCAACAGATTGCTGAGTTGCGCACTCGGTTAAGTCCTTTGTCCAGTAACCAAGAGGTTGCGGGTTCGAATCCCACCTCTGACTGTACATAGCAAATGTATCCATAGCAATTATGCTAAGTGATTACATGCTAACCGACTATCATATCAGGAAATGCATTATAATTTCACTGAAATGATTAAAAGCGAGCGGCACGGTGGCTGACTGGTTAACACGTTTGCCTCCCAGTGCAGAAGACGTGGATGGAGTTTGCATGTTCTCCCTGTGATCGCGTGGGTTTTCGCCGGGTACTCCGGTTTCCTCCCACATTCCCAAGACATGCAAGGCAGATTAATTGAACACTCCAAATTGTCCATAGGTGTGATTGTGAGTGTGGATGGTTGTTCATCTTTGGCTGGCAACTAGTTCGGGTGTACCCTCGCCTACTGCCCGAAGCCATCTGGGATAGGCTCCAGCGCCCCCCGCGACCGTTGTGAGGACAAGCGGTTAAGAAAATGGATGGATGATTAGAAGCAATTGTCCCCATTCAGCCTTGCCTTCAGCATCAGATGTCACTTTTCAATATCAATACACCATAAGACATGATTTTGAACAAGACAATTTAGGCTAGTAGTTTGAATCTTTCTGCCACACTGGAAGATGTGGGTTCCATCCCTGCTAGAAACAACTCATTTGTAGAAATGCAATATTGAATAGTAATCAGGGTCAAATGACTTCAAATCCGTTCTTTTTGATGTCATTCGTCATTATTAAGTTTTGTTTCTATATCATCTGTTTTATATTCAAAATTCAAATTCAATGCAAGCTTTCAGTATATACTGACATATTCACTGCAATTAAATACAATGTCACAGATTCTTCTATGACTAAAGTGGCTGAGTGGTTCAGAGAAAGGGCTGGTGATCAGTATTCCTGGGTAGAACAAATGCAATTCTAAATAACAGTCATTGTCAAATGTTCTCTAACCGGTATGTTGATCCAAGTTTGAACCCGAGTTTGACCGCTGCTCCTTGGGTCCAGTGTAAGGGTCAGTAGGGCATCTTTGACCAGAATGGACACGGCTCTCAGGATGAAGGAGGCAAACAAGTTCATGTGGATGCTGTTCCTCATGCAGTGCAACTTCCTGGTGCAGAGTTTAATTCATTTACAGTAAGTACTGTAGTCTTTCCATATTGATATTGTTTGTAAGCTTCATTGAAGCCTTATTTATAGTACCAGTAATGTCCATTTGTTGCCTTTGTTTGGTGATTTACCTGAAGCTGATGAGAATTCCCAGGGCGAGTAGCAGCGCTCCAAGAGACAGCGAGTATCCCACCGTATACATGATCCGAAACTGACCGAGGATGCGGCCATACCACTGCTGCAGACATAGCAGAGGTGGCGTTTTACTGTCATGCAAAGCTTTTAAACCACATACATAGACATGAGAGATGAAAAGAGCTCTAACAACAGATGGGAGATATGACTTTACATAAAGCACGTATGTCTAGCCAGTCCTCACATTAACTACCCATCTGCTGCCTAAGGCTGCCTTTTAAACATGAAGGACGATTAAGAAAACACACACCAGCGTGTATCATTTGTGATAGGGGCGCACACACACACACACACACACCCCACCTGGCCTTTGTCATCCTCACATTCACTGGTATTCTTCTGGGCCCATTTACCATCTTCACCACAGAATCTGTACACCAACCCATGCTGGACTGTTGAAATAGGCACATACTGAAGATTAAGAAGAATTATGGACAAATAAAACCATTCAGCTCATGACAAGCAAATCTGGCTGTGGTAGAGCAGTTTGACTCATTGGAGAAGATATCCATAAACACAATAAGAAATTCAATGCAAATTTTAATTTGATCAATCCTTTGTATTATAGTTCTTAATGCACAGTACTCTTCGTATATTTGCTTTGAACAGTAGAAAACGTTATCAATTCAAATGATTTAGCTATTATTGGATCAATTTAATTATTTTTTTCACTTAGTACTGCATTTCATGCTGATGGCATCTGCAGCATGAAATAAATAAATATATAAATATGAGAGCAGTGTTTTTATTTGTTGATTTACATTTAATTATATTTATATATTTATTTCCATATTTTTATATATATATATTTTATATTTCTATTTTATGAATCTCATTTTATATATGTATATATATATATATATATATATATATATATATATATATATATATATATATATATATATATATATATATATATATATATATTAGATATTAGTGCTGTTAAAAATAAAGCATTACCTGATTCATTAATCACAAAAAAATATCGCATTAATCATGAATTAACTGATTAATCACACTAGTAATTTTAACCATAGACTATCCTTTAGTGTGACACTGAATGATAAATGTTTGTGTATGACATTTAGAATATTTGTTCATGTCAAATTATTGGGGTCATTTATTTCTCATTTTAAATTTTGCAAGTAATTCATTGATTAGAAAAAAAAGAGGAGGATGAGCGTGTGCAGTGGATCAAAAGGTGTTGTAGACGTCCTCATAACTTTATATGTCAAAAGAATTAACACATAACCGGTGCTCTTCAAATCTGGCGGGGAAAAAATATTGACAAAAAAAGCCTTTTTTATTAAGTGATTAATCGTGATTAATCAAAATTCTAAGATGTGAGTAATCTGATTACAAAATGTAATCGTTTGACAGCTCTAATATATATATATATATATATATATATATATATATATTTTTTTTTTTTTTTTTTTTTTTTTTTGGTGCTACCTTTAAGATAATCATCTGCTGTCAAGCTAAAGGATCATCTGCAGTCAAAATCAGCAGTGTGATTATCTGGTTAATACATGATACAATGCGATAATTTTTTTGTGATTAATCAATGAGTTAACGAGTTACATCTGTTTGTATTTATTATTATTTTTTATTATTATTTTTTTTATGTTTTATTTTGGCATTTTTGGACGTCCATACAAACTGGCACATTTCTGTGGATGCTAAGCAGGAACACAATCATACAAGCTGACCTTGAGAATACCATGGCAAGAAGGAAGGGCAAGAGACATTGACTGTGGTTCCAGGAAGTCCATCAGGCCAGCAGGCAAACTGGTCAAAGGTCCTGTTGCACACCAACCCTGCTGGGGTAAGAGTATGATGGATCCGCAAGCGCGATTGTTTGTCTGCACACACTTCGAAGCAGTGGAAGACGAGGGCTCACCTGTTGTGGGGGGTGCAGAGTTGAAAGAGTCTAAACACTCGTTCTTGTAGCTTCTCCACAGTTCCTGGACACGCTCCAGGGATGTGGTAGACGACACCTGTGGTAGGAGTTCATTTCCTGATGCTCGCTCGAGTGTGATTATGGAGTCAGGATGGAGGACGTACCTTTGTGCAGCTCCAGAGCACGAGCAAGGCCAAGAAGAGACACACCTGGGACATTCCACTGAAGCTGGGATGAAGAGGGGAGGTGGGGACGAGAGCACAGAGGAGGAAGCCCCACACATGAGGCGCTCCGGGCCCGGTGCCACTGTTGTGAGAGACTAGGGGTGGGAAATAACCGATAACTAACAATTTGTTACTCTATCCGCATCTGTACTTCTAGTTTGGCATTCACATTTCAGAATTTTTTTTTACTTTTACTTCCCAAACTTGAAAACAGATATTGCCTTCTCCTGGAAGTGTCCCAACGAGGCAAAGCTGGCACTGCAGGACTGTTTTAATTGCACTGACTGGAGTGTTTGGAAGAATACAGATGCCCCTCGAGTTACAAACTATCAGCATCTGTACTTTTAGTTTGGCATTCACATTTCGGACATTTTTTTTACTTTTACTTCCCACACTTGAAAACAGATATTGCCTTCTCCTGGAAGTGTCCCAACGAGGCAAAGCTGGCACTGCAGGACTGTTTTAATTGCACTGACTGGATTGTTTGGAAGAATACAGATGCCCCTCGTGTTACAAACGCCCGACTTAGGAACATTCGTAGAAATGAACAACTGCTGACTGATGTACATAAATGTCATAAAATGCCGTATTGCGTTTCCAACTTCATATTTTTAAGTGTGCGCCACATCATACATTACGGTACTGTAGTTCTTTCTGTCAAAACATCCGGCGAGCAGCACCGCTCATCTCTGTCTTTCTGTCTGTCTGTCTGTCCCTTTGGTTGCCAATATCAAAAAGTTGGACAGTGGTGAGAAAGTGGCTAATATTATATATATATATATATATATATATATACATATGTATATATTCACAAGACCTACTAGACTCACCACTCCGCATGCATTTCTTTGTTACTCCAATTGCAATGCAATTAGTCTTTCAATGCTACCAAGGATGGCTACCAGTAGATGTTATAAACGGCTCCAAAAAAAAAATCAAGGTTAAGCTGTGACACCAAACATCACAGTCTAGATCTCCATGAATGAAGAACAGTATTCTCAATGCAAATCTTTCCATTGTCTGCTGGGATAGGGCCGAGCTTACCGGTGACGCAAATGAGAACAGGTGGTAAAGAAAATAGATGGACAGGTACAATACCTGAATCTCAATGAGTTCAAGTCAAGGATTAAGCAGTGGGTACATTCCTCGCAATTGAAATGCTTTATTACAGCTATACTTCTGAAGACTTGAAACTTGGCCTTATTTTGAAGAATCAGTTGAACATCTTTGCAAATGAAGTTGGAGAATAAAACGGAATCTGAAACGTTTCTGCAAAAAACATCTTATGTGTGGGAACATTTTTGGCTAAAACGTTTCAAATTCCATTCTGTTCCAGTCTGTTTGTCTTCAGCATTGTTTGCCCGGTCCTGACATTGAGACACACCTGATATGTTAGCGTCACAACGTACACAGTAGTTGTCACCTCCTCGTTGAAGCATCTTCAAAGCAAACGACGTCAGCTCCTATAAAAATTCCCTTCTTCGAAAAACAACACACAGTTGCAATTTACATTTTCCAGCAGACTGCACATCAATGTTTGCAAAAGTATAGATGGTATAATATGATCTCATTAAGAAGTTATGGACAAATGTAACAAAAATGTTTTTTAGTTATTTATGTTGCTATGGTGACAAACGACCCTTGCTTTTCAATCACAATTTTAAAACCAAAGTGAATCATTACCCAAATATTATCTTTCCAAACTGCAAACAATAAAGTCACATTAGATGTCTCCTTTTCCCAAAAGTGATTTAAGAAAGGCCAATATGAGGCCATTCAGGGTATTGCTTCTCTTTCAAACTGAAGCGAGCAACATCTTTTCAGAAACAGTGCAAATTGCTTAGTGAGCAATATCTTCATTTTATGTGCTACAGTTTTTGATACCTGAATATCTTTTTTTACATCTGTACAAGGATCACAAGCTTATTTCTATTTCTGTGGATATTGGTGTATACTTGGAGTTTGAAGTGGAGTTTATGAGAAATGAACCCTTGAGGAGAAGCATGAAGACCACTTGAAAGAGCTTCAGACATTTGTACAATATGCACATATGCCAGAGGTGGTCATTGATTTGCAAGTCACACGTAAGTCTCAAGTCTTTGCCCTCAACTCCCGAGTCAAGTCCCGAGTCAAGACTGACAAGTCTCAAGCGGTTCACAAGTCCTACACTTTGCGTTTCAAGTCCTTTCGAGTCATTTTAACAACATCATAGATTATATTATTTGGGGTGAGCATCAAAGTAGGAGTCAGGGAGTGAACCCTGAGTGGTGCAACAGATTACCGTGTTTGCAATGTGGTCAAAGTAAGTTTACAATCTCATTAACTACGCAGCTAGCAACGATAATTAGCTGATAAACTGACATTAGCTTACTTTAGCGTTCTTTGTGCAATTTCAGATGTTGAGCAAAGTTGGAAGTCTCTCCGTCAGTGTTCTAATCTTGGACACACCGCAATCCATTTTTTGTTGACCACCTCATTGTTTTTGTACCCAAACACTAGTGGCGCAACGGATCACAAAAGTCACGGATCGGATCACAGATGGGATTGTTTTTCGGATCAGCAAAAAAAAAAAAGATAAATAGAATTTTGTCTTCATTTATTTTATAAAATGCTTTTACCCATTAAATTAAAAAATATATACAGTGGTACCTCGGAGTTTGAACATAATTCGTTCCTGCGAAGTGTTCAAAGTCTGAATTGTTTTACCTCCGAAACATTTTTTCCCATAGGAAATAATGTAAATGCAATTAATCTGTTCCCAATCTCTAAAAACAGAAAATTCCTATTTCAATTTCTATTTATGTTTTTCCCATTTACAGTGCAGTACCGTATTTAAACAATAATAATACCTTACCTGTTGTGGTATGATGGCATCAGTGGATGATAAATGCTATGTTAATGCTTGCTTTAGTTCACTGCTAAGTTTGTGTATTTTACTTTGGGCATATTGTTAGACTACTAAGCGGTCCTTGTGTGCGTTGTTGACCGTCAGGCATGTTGTTGGGCAGCTAAGGGCGAGTCCTCGTGCCAGTATTTACAGAAGTAGTCAGTCACGGTAGTTACAATGGCGCGATAATCTCCTTCCTAATTCCACTGTGGTTCGAAGCACTGTATGTTTTTCTTTGCTGCCACTGGCACTGTTGTCTTTCTTTGGGCCCATGGCAAAGAAAATTGTCGTGGAAAAATCAAAATGCACTCGCGAGTATGGAGCACCTCCGGGAGTATTCACGATCTGACTGGAAATGAGCAGTACATCGTCTCAATTACCGCAACGTGAGCATTCGGCATTCGGCTTCACTCAGCTACCCGTTTTCAAGGTATGTTCGGCTTAGCTTGCTTTGCTTGGGTGTTCGAACTCCGAAAATGAGTTCAAACTCCGAGGCTTTTTTTACTCAGATTTTTGGGTTGAAGTTTGAATTGTACGAGTTCCGAGATGTTCAAACTCTGAGGTTCATTATTATAAAAAAAAAAGATAAATAGAAAATGTTCTTCATTTATAATTATTTTATAAAACACTAGCTTTAAAAACAAAACAAACAAAACAAAAAACATTTAACTCAAAATGTCTAATATGGCCGTAAGGATTTAGGAACACAACTTAAAGTGCAATATAAGGCAAGATACATAATTATTTTCTATTATTTTATCCTGCCTTATGTTATATTGCACTTGAAATGCACTTGAAGTTGTGTTCCTAAAATCCATATGGCCATATTGGACATTTTGAGTAAAAAAAAAAAAAGTTTTGTTTTTGTTTTTTTAAAGCTAGTGTTTTATAAAATAATTATAAATGAAGACAGCTTTCTATTTATCTTTTTTTTTTAATAATAATGAAAAATACCTCTAAGTGCAATTTAACGCATATACCCTTCGTTTAAACATGGAGAGTGGATTACAAAGTAGCATAGGTCCACAATAGTAGCCTGGAAATCCAGACTCATGTGGACAATTAAAACGAAATAAACGTGCGCTAGGCACGTAAACAAGGGCCCAACATGAATTTACCTCATTGATCACCTTCATTCTAATGAGATTAGGAGGACTTGGCCTGAGATCAGGGACAGCCATTTGGGGACCATGAAAAGAATGTCATTTAGCACCCCACCACCTCAATGCCGCAAATATAGCTTACATGATACACAGTAAGCTAAATTCTCACAAAGTTTAGTAAAACTCAGCATCTTTTTTCATGGCAACCATACCTTTCAGCAGTGGTATGGCACCATTTTGGCAAAGCTAGACTCAGCACAGTCTCCTCAGAATTTTCAAACTATGCAGAACGTGATGGGAGGATTAAGTTAATAAAACAGCCACGTAAACAGAAAGAGATGGACATCTTCCATTGTTGTCTTTTGTTGACTGTCCCTCTTCTTTGTTGAATTAATTGGCAGGTTACATTTGTGTCACGCTGGTATGACATCACAGACTTTACATAACTGACTCAGCTATCATCTTTCCATCTATACACAGCCTGCAGTGAAAACACCAGCCCGATCAGGGTTTACTGTTACAAAGTGAACTGAAATGTACCACTCGGTGGAAATATGTACGCCTTTATTTTCTGTTCGCCAGCGAAATGTAATATGTAAAGGCAAATCAGTGCTCATGGATATGGAGTCCACATGAGCTTCTTGACGGTTATTTGTGACCATAGAAAAGGAAGGAAAGCAACATAGTGAGAGTGAGAACATCGGGGAAAAGGTTTGTCTGGCTCCATAAGATTGTTAGTGTCCTTTGAGGACATTAAGAGCCACATCCTCAGTCCGAGCCAGACAACAATAGCTGACAATGCTCACAAGCAGATTTGAAAGTAATAATGTGAGCGGATGGATAGAAATGTGTTTTGCTAGTCAAAGTTGGCTGCAACACTAGTCTCTAATAAATACCATATTAATATCTATCTATCTATCTATCTATCTATCTATCTATCTATCTATCTATCTATCTATCTATCTATCTATCTATCTATCTATCTATCCATCCATCCATCCATCCATCCATCCATCCATCCATCCATCCATCCATCCATCCATCCATCTATCTATCTATCTATCTATCTATCTATCTATCCATCCATCCATCCATCCATCCATCCATCCATCCATCCATCCATCCATCCATCCATCCATCTATCCATCTATCTATCTATCTATTTATCTATCTATCTATCTATCTATCCATCCATCTATCTATCTATCTATCTATCTCTGGAGAAATGCCTTGTGTCAGTATGTGTCCTGTCTGTCCTGCATTGATGAATGCAGAGTCACACGTGTGACAACTGCAAACATGAGGGACTCAACAGTGCTTGTTATTATGCTGTGTACGTTCAGTGTGTGTGTTGGGGGTATTTCTACATGACAGCACATGTGTTGTTTTATGTGATAATCATGGGACCCAGGTGAAAACAAATGTAAGATGTTGGACACAAACTCAATTGTAGATGACATTGCACATTCACACATGGGGAAAACAGTTATTGCTGACATTTTCAGATTCATGGATTCAGAGCAGGCTTGGATGTAAAATAAAAAAGATTAGACATAAAACAAACAAACATGAAAACTAACTGGTTCATCACAAGCAATATTCAGCCTGAATCCAACGCTGCTTTTTTATGACACATTTCGGACCAAATTGCATCTTATGACCGTAGTCGTTATTTTTTCACTGCTGCTTATTTGCTCAGTCGAATGGCTACCCAATTGCAGAAACATAAAATGATACGAGATGCGTGTGAAAGGTTTGAGGACTGGTGTCGCAAAAGATATATTTCAAACCTGTCTACTTCTTTCGCAAGGTGAGAAGAGCCAGACTTCAATCCCCATAATGTGCTCCTTCTATATAGAAGAACCATAGAGAGCATCCTGTTCTGCTGCACCATCGTGACATGATCATGAGAACGTCTCTCACCTCCCTAGAGGACATTTACAGCACTTGTCTCACCCTCAAAGCCGGTATTTGACAGTTGAAATCCGTTGTCAAAGTCAAGTTGCTTACATTCTTCAATGTGAGAGGTGCAACAAAAAGACATGCTGCTGCATTTTCAATATGGAGGACCAAAACTGCCAAAATTCTAAATAAATAAATAAATCGCTAAAAGTGAAAATAAAAATGGTTATAAAAAATATATAATTCGCAAATTAAATCCCAAAAATTAAATATAAATGGAAATAAAAACAACAACAACAAAAAAATATATATATATATACACACGTAAATATTTATTTATTTATTTATTTTTGAATAATATTTTTTTATATCGTTTTTATTTTCACTTTTAGTCATTTATTTATTATTTAATTTTCAAATTATATATTTTTATATACATTTTTATTTTCACTTTTAGCGATCTATTTATTTATTTAGTCATTTATTTATTTTGAATTTTGGCAGTTTTGGTCCTCCATGTTTCAGAGCACCTAAGAGGCAACAGCTGTGTATACTTCACCGTGACAACACTCTGAGCATCTGACAGCTCTTGGCCCGAGAAGAACATCACCGTGCAGGACTAGCCCCCCTATTAGGGCTCCAGACTATTTTGCTGGCTCCCGTGGATGTAAATAGTTTAAATCTAAATATGGTTTGGAGAACCCCACAGCTACACTTTTGTAATCCTGAAGATTGCTTTACCTGCAAACTGCAGGAGAAAAGCAATTCCATCAAGCATTACTTCTTGTCAAGCAAGTAGACTCACTAAAAGCAATAAACTATATGAAACATGAAAGAAATGCAAATTTGTCCATCTAAGAGAATTAGTCAACTGTGAGATTTTGAAATACAATTGCATTGTCAGAGAATGTGTTACCATGACAGCAGGCGGTGAACATTCCCATGCTCACTATGCAGTAGTTAAAAACATTCAACTGACCGTTTTATGACCATTTGCAATTTTCAAATGCTATCAAGGGTTCATTCAAGTCTTTTTCTACTTTTTTTCTCTACTCTTTCTAATGATTTCCCTCCACTTCATTTTTATTTTGCTCTATAGGATTTGTGTTTTTTCATTAATTTAAAAAATATATATTTTCTTAGGAAAAAATTCTGTCATTTAATTTTCCTTGAATGTCTTGCCTTAACTTGCAGGCATATTTCATTTGCAATTTTGTCTCTTGAATTGCTCTATTTGTAACCCATGGGTGTTAGTTAGAGCACCGAACATTTCTTCTTAATGTATCTAGGCTGCAATACAAGATGTCAGGTTTCCTTGTGAGTGAGTCTGCTTGTAATTTGGAAAAATAAATCACCCAAAGTATAAAAATCACCAAGACGAACAAGCCTTTTTCATGAGCTACATATTGGATATTGTGATGAAAACAAAATCCATTGGTATTAAGCTATGACACCATCCTCAAACAGAAAAGTGACTTCCATAAACTGTTCTCACAAAATTCATTGTATTGTAAATAGCATTTTATAAATGAGTCATAACAGTCTTAATCCATGCTGGGTCATATCCTAATATTTGAAAAAGAAGGCAGTTGAACAGAATAACGCTTTAGCCAAAAAGTGTGTGTCTTGTTTCTCTCAATCTGCCTCATCTTTCTTGTCGAAGTTTGACTAATCTGCTGATCTTAAATGATTTTGCATTATTGAATGATGCCTCCTATTTTCCAAATGTCTCAACTACCAAAATTTGACATGTCACTTGAGAGTAGTGTTGGGCGGTAAAACGGTAATACGGTATCAAGAGGTGTCTAAAAATGGCAACGGTATCACTTTCAATACCGTCATTAAAAAAAAAATGCTGCAGCGCATAATGACCTATTATGTTATTAAACAGAATTTTTGATAACACAACATTTGTAGTTGTGTTTTCAAATTTGTAATACTATAACAATGAATATTACTATAACAGTTTAAAATTAATAGTAAGCTGTTAGTCATGTGACAGTCACATGACCGCTCAGAAGGAGCGGAACAAAATGACCAGTCGGCACAGCTCGGTTAAGCGGTCCCCTAATAAGAAAAGAAAAAAGTGCAACTGCTACAATATGGCAGCAAATGTCGATAAGGCCTGTATGCAAAATCTGCATGAGGACTGTGACGGTGGGAGATGGAATATAATTTGTATCTCCGGACTCATCTGAGGAACGATATCCCCCGCTCACTGCTGCAAAAAGATGAGCTTGTCGCTAAGTTCAAAATCACCCCCCCTTCCTTCAGTTTTCTCTTATGTCTAAGAAATTCAGGGCGCGGTTTGGTGACCAGTCAGCCCTCACGTTCTATGGGGTGTTTTAATAGGAAGAAAGATGATATTAATGATGCGTTCAATGAATTGATTTCTACAATGATACAGAATGTTCAATGTCTGTTGTCATATCTATGAATGACATCCAGCACACAAATCAGTGAAGCACACAATATGTCTGCCTGTGCCCCAGTCAAATTCACCCAAATCATATTATCCATCTGTACCACAATTTAGACCTGGTTTCACCCAGTCTATAATCTACTTTTGGTCACCAAATTGTTATGTGCACCAGGAGCATGTAAAAGAAAATGTCCTCGGTGCACCTGAACGTCTTCCAAATTCCCAAACACGGTAAACTACACTTGCCCGAGCACCAAAGTGAAGATTGACAGTTTTTACGATGAGCACACATGTGCTGTCTGAGAACAAATCGAATTTCGTACAAACGTACAAATCCAATTTCCATTTTTTTAAATCCGACCTGAGCCTCTTTTCTTAAGTGGATCTAAATTGGAAATATATCTGATGCGTCTACAGTATGGATGCTCAGGTCACGCTCATCAGACCTATTAGTCATCAAAAGCCAAACAAATATGCGCTGGGGGGACGAGGGGGATAGACCACTCAGGAACATCTTTGTATCTGCCAAGTTCAGAAGACTACCAGTGTTAATTTTAGATTTCTCTTTAAATTTAATCTCACTGGAAACATAAAGCGTAAAGTGGACATTTGTTGTGATGGTAATATTTCAGCCATGCAGATCGCATCAATAACTGGACGTCATCTTTAGTAGACGTCATCACGAAATGGAGCGAACATCTAATTTCTTCAAAATGTTTCTAATTGCTCCCACCACGCTCCACTGTCAATGTATTTGGGTCCTTGATGGAACTTCTAGTAGAAGTTAGCATATAAACAGAGGAGCAAAGCAACAACTCTGAAAGTTGCAAATAGAGAAATGAGATGTGCCCCTACACGCAGCTCCATTTTTACTTCCATACATGATGCGAAAATTGTTTATGTTTTGTATTTTTTTTTCTTCTCATTTACATGTTTTTATTGAGATCCATTATATTCATGTCTGCTATTATTGGGCATAATCACTATCATCATCATCATCATATACAGCTATTATCAATGTGACTTTCTGATCAGTTAACTATTGATCACTGTCAAAACTGCGGTTGATTGAAGAAGACATTTGAGTTGATCTAGCTTTCTAGAACTAGTCAGAATGAATAGTGGAAAATATTTGCAGAAATTGAGCCTTTCAGCTTGTTATGATTCGGGTGTGGATCCCAGAAAACGCGGACAGCAGAGCAGTTTCCAATATTTATTTATACAAAACACACACAAAAATCCAAACAGAAATCGCTTGCAAGGCAGAAAGCACTTGCAACAAAATGGCAACGAGAATAACTTAACGTGCTTACTCAAAAAGGCGAGAGGCAGAATATAAAAATCACTTTACTAGAAAACTTACAAGGGCAAGGCAAGATCGTTGTGCAAGGCAAGATGAGAATCGCGGTCGCGAAAGTCGCGATTCAGCTTGGGCATTGGTGGCTGGCAAGTGAATCGTCCGACAACTGGTAACTGCTTGGACTGCCTCTTAAATACGCCGACTGATTACATGAATGAAAACAGCTTTGTGAGTCACGTTGGCGCCCCTTGTGGTCAACTGGCTGCAACACAACAGCAAACGACAACAACTGAGCGCAGTCTGACAGCTCAGATCATGACACAGCTGGGGAAAAAGTTACTTATGACAAAATGTTACTATTTATCCAACTGCTCATGTATGTTAAGTGCACAATAAAGCAATGACGCGGCATAGGAAAATTTGTTATCTAAGCCATATTCTAGAAATAAGGTTTTGTGCTACGCTACTCATTACATCATTACCACAGATATGAAAAGGTAGATACAATATGTAACAACAATTGCTATGCTAATGTTAATGGGGATTGCTTATGGACGATCCTGTGTTTTTTATTAGCTCAAAATGACATACTACTATTAAAAAAGTGAGAAAATAGCAACACATATTTTGAGATAATTAGTGATTTCTTTTTTAAGTACTGACTATAAAATGTGATTTTTTTTCACATTATATATTTTATGAAAACAAAACTTTCAAAGAGGAGAGGAAAGTGGTGGAAGTTCAATCTGAACCATTATTGCCTTTTCTCTCGGAATCTACCGACGGCGACTTCCGACTCATTTTGTTATGCCGGCTCACATATTGGCAGGCTGCTGATCTTTGTGAATTCACCATTCACTCCACATGACCATCATCATTTAATTATTTTCATAATGACCTGACCTTAAATTAGCAGCATTATCAAACTTGCCCACTGTCCCGCAGAGATAATGGTCGTCAGAACAACGGCAGCCATGACAACAGACGGGCAGCATGACTAAAACATTAACTAGAGGTCAATGAAAGGCATCAAGGGGTAAGTGATATCCCATAAGAGCATTCACATACTTTATATATGCACATAGTAGCTAGATTATCCAGTCACAAATCTGATAATCGTGAGTCGGTCATAAGGGAGAAAAGGGCTTGACGAAATGTGTTAATGGTGTCAAAATGTCATACATGACCGCATTTGACAATTGTCTCTCGTCATCCTCCTGCTTAGTCACCTGTCTTTCCCTGTAGAATATTTTATCTTCCTATCATATCTTCTACTCTCTTCACTTAGGAGTTAACTTTTTTCCAGAGACCCTTTGTCAAGTGCTCAAAATGAAGGTGTTGAATGGGCAAAGAGGAGCTCTGTGTTGATATAAAATTGTTTTAATTATGGTTAATTAAGTTATTACAACAAATATATTATAGAGTTCTATTTTCATCATAAAAACAAACAAAAAAAATTAATTCATGGCCTTTCCATTCACTTCAATAGGGAAAGAGATCTCAAGGCCTCACCAGAGCACGACAGCACTAGCTGTCAAATGAATGCTTTGTCCTTCGTGTGCATGAGAACATGTTGAGGGATAAGGAATCAGGTGATTTGAGAAGCAGCCGTCAGAAAAGTAGCAGGATCTGATGCATGTAGCGGATAATAGAGCGAAGCGAGATATAAATAACGTTGAGGATTATCAGCCATTATAAAGTAAGCAGGGCAGATGAAATATTTGGATGCAGGAGAGGTGAAGTGAGAGCTGACGCAGGTTCGCCATGAATGAAATGCAGCGATTCCAGCTTTTTACATTTCATTAGCAATCAGAGACCTTGGCGAGCAGCATGAAGAAAAGATTTGTTTGAATTAGTGACAAACAAACAGCCATGATAATACATTAACATGCACAGCATTGACTACATCATAAAAGGATGTGTTTTTATGGGGCGGTGCTACAGTATATTAGAGGACTGCATTACCTTCAATTTTACAGAGGGCGAACGAAGAAGAAGTGGTTGAGAAAAGAATGTGCCACATTCAAAAGAATATACAACTATATTAACAAACCACTGCTGACATAAGTGCAACAGTCCTGTCACAACATTCATAACACAGTTGTAAATGGCAAAGTGTGGAAAAAATACCATTCTGCAAGCACGAAAAACAGACTTTCGCCTTCTCTTTGCTACATGGCAACAGGCAAACATGACCTCTTTCCTTGCCTGTGGTCATTTACATTTTATTTAGCCAAATTGATGACATCAGCCTTGGACTAGGAGGAAATGTATTAATGTGATTTTACCATGGAGGGACACTTACGTGTGTGTGTGTGTGCACGTACACGTGTGTTCACGTGTGTGCATAAACGCATGAACGTGCGTGTGAGCGAGACGCAGCATGCGTCACTGACCGGTCACGGTCTGTGTTGATTAAATAAACAATTGTGTTTGTAGCGCAGACCTTCTCTCGCCATGCATGCATAGAACACACAAGCGCGGCCCACCTCTTTACTGCACTACCTTGCTTTTAAGCCTCACTATATTTTCACTCAAAAGTCATTATTGTGAAAGAAAATGATGGGGGGGGGAGGAAAGAATTGAACCTACAATACTGTACTTGCAACTAATTCCTCCATCCATCCAGTCTGCTTATCCTTTTCAGACTCACATGACGCTGGAGCCGATCCCAGCTGACTTGGCGCATGAACCGGTCCCTTACAAGCCACACGTAGAGACACACAACCTTGCAGACTCAAACTCATACAAAAGTGGGAAGTGTCAGGCGAATGTACCACCACACCATAAGTTCATTATCAAGTTTATTATAGCTAAGCGTAAACAAACAACAACTAAAACTAAAAAATGCTGGAACCTACATTAACATTGTGCATTTGTTAATGATGTACTACTGACTTTGCATAAGAAAGGCGTGACAAGAGACCCCATGCATGGTCAGCCAACCGGAACCGGAGCCCGCTAATGAATAAAGAACAGAGGCAGATCAAATGGAAGATCATACAAAGAAAAGAGAGATGAAATATTCAGGACATGCTTTCACATGTCGGTTTCGCATTCCAAACACGTCAGCAAGAAATCAGCATTCAATCAGCAAGGACTAATACAGCATTTTCAGCATAATATATATGTGTGTGTGGGGGGGGGGGGGGGGGGGTGGGGGGTTCTTCAAAATGACTGAACGAAGAAGTACAAAAGGGGACTATTTTCTGTCATGTTTGAACAGTCCTGTGTATTCGAACTGACCGATGACCTGCATTGATCTGGCCGGAATCATCGGACTTCTTATGTGAGATGATATGATGATGAGAGCAGATGTTGTTGCCGCTTTCATTCACGAGTTATATCATATCGCATATCACAAACCATGTCAGTAATTTTGCACGGGGAAGATAAAACCACAGCAGGAGTGATTACCGACTGCATGCTCAACCATGGAAATTGACATCATAATGTCTGTGGTGTCAAGCATGAATAACCAAGAGTAATTATTAGAGAATATACAGTGAGGATGTAATAGAGTTGAAACAGAAAGAGAGGAGCCGCATAACCAGCTGCCCCAACCTTGGATATTCACTCAACTCCTGTGTTACCTGAAACAGGGTAAAAATTTACACTTGAAAGAGAGTAAAAAAAAAGAAGAAAGAAAACAAAATAGTCACTCAAGGGTTGAGTATTTGTTTTTGGTCTCTTTTTGGATAAAGGCTAAGCAAAGGTGGAGTGGCCTAGCTCAGGTGGTTGAGCAGCAGACTCCCAAGCTAGAGGTCATGAGTTCGTTCCTCAACCCTTGTGTAACTTGTTTTTTGTTTGTTACTAAATAAACTAGTAGAATTTAGTCAAAATCTCTCCTTACAAAATTTATTTCGAATTATTGAGTGAAAAATCGTTAATAGTTTTTTTTCATGGGAAAGGCAAATTCTCTCGTGGACACTAAATATATTTTGAATAAAATTTACTCTGAATATTTGACTATTTTCCAAGTGTAAAATTTTACTCTGTTTAGGCCCCGTCCACACACAAAAGTCAGTTTCAATGTATCCTCACAAGTTTCTTACCGTTTAGGCCGTTCGACCACACGATGGCGCGGTTTCGAAGCTTGAAACCGATCACTTTTGAAAGCGGGCTCCAGAGTAGAAAGATTTCAAAACGCGCCCCGTACGCGTCCGTCTAGACACCATATGCAGGATACTCCTGCAGCGATGACGTAATGGTCGCAGCTCAACGACGACGCATTGTCGCAGATTCATGACGTACGCGCCAATTCTCGCGTGACTGCGCGCAAACCGTCAGTCTGTCAACAACAATGGCGGATAGCCGTGTCGTAGTCGTTTTGCGCAACCTCCTTAGCTTGCTCATGCTTTTGCAGCAAAATATTTTGCTTCTTTATTCGCACATTCAACAAGCGGTGTTGTACTTCACTTCTCCTGTGTTCGTCTTTTTCATGTTGTTTTGATACATGCAAAGCCATGTTTGTTCTGTAGTTTGCAATGAAGTTAGAAATAAAAGTGTCCGTCTTCTTCGCTGATTCTTCCTCTACGCTTCCTGTTAACTCCCTGTGGCTGCGCTACAGCGCCACTCCAGACTTGGCATATACATTACAGCCGCTAAACATCCTCAGCGTCTTCTTTTGGACACACGCAAGTCTTGAAATGCTTCTGTGCGTACGAGATTTGTTTGAGAAACAAACATTAACTTCCGTCTGGACGGGGCCTTAGAGTGGGACCCAATTTTTTTTTAATTTACTCTATAGAACTTTATGTGTTCTTGCTCTTTAGGTTTTTATTTCCACCTCTTCTCTTCAGCCCAGTCCCTTGTGTGAAGTTGTGTCAACTAGTCAGCTCCCTCCAGCCACTTGTGTCTTGTCCAGGTGTACATCATTGTCTCGTTAGTTTGCTTGTATTTAATTCCTTGGTTTGTTCTGTCTTTGTCAGTTTATTATTTCTGTTGATGATGTCAATCACGTTTCTTTGGGTCATGTTTTGTTTCCCTTTTGTGCTGAGTGATATTGGTTTGTTACTTTGAATCTTGTTTTGTTGGACTTTGATCATTTAATGTTTTGATTCCTCCAAGCACCTTGTTTACCTTTTTTTTGTGAAAAAGTTTTAGAGACTCCTGCATGCCGACCTTGCCTCCTTGCTTCCCTTCATTTGTGCCACTTTTGTATTTGTATTTAATGCTGAGCGAATGTTGTTGAATAAACAGTTGAAAGTGCATCTTTTTAGACTGATTGGCTGGTGACCAGTTCAGGGTGTACCCCGTCAGCTGGGATAGGCTCAAGCACACCCGCAATCCTGGTGAGGATAAGCGGTTAAAAAAAAAATGGATGGATGGATGAAAGTGACTCGTACTCCATGTCACACAGTCAAGGTGACGTCACTCTCTGACATTACATGAATGCCAAGTCATAAAGCTTCAGTAACAAATATCTTCATAAGATGATGTCACATTAAATCAAGCTATGAGATCCTAGAAGGTCATGTGTAAAAATTTGACAAGAGATTTGAGTCATAATTAAAAGAAACAAAAGTCGTGAGTCATTGTTTTTGAATTCATCAAAAGGACAGTCGTATACTTGCATGCACGCTACCACAACAACTGGCTGGCCTGCACCCTGACTGTCTGTATGTGAAGGCAACAACAAAGAACAATATTTACATACGGCACATTACTGTTCCGCTGCAACAAAATGGCTGCTGGAGTACAATACTTCAACATCGATAGCTCAAACACAACCACAGTTTAGATTAACATTAGCATGAATGAGTGACCAACACGAACCATCGGATGGACTGTGGTCTCCAAGTGCCCACTTCACACATCTGTGATCTCCCTAGCCAATTTTACATCAATCAATTGGTGGTGAATACTTGCATTGGACAAAACAATTGAGTTCTCTGTAGAAATTTATTTGACATGAAAGGTACTTAATAAATGATGATTTCAAATGAATCATCATAAATCTGTGGTAGAACTCATAGTGAGATATATGATGATTTGATATATTAATGGACTTAAGGTTGAGAGGAGCACTAACTCCCTTGTCTTTTATCACAACTTTCTGCTCCCATTCGCTTATTGATCAATAAAGTTCCCTTAATAACTTGACTTTTAACTACAGCGATAATGGCAACAAAGACTTCAATGGACATTAAGCGTGCGTTGTGTCTATTGTAAGATTCAAACAATTCAATATGTTTCCACTGTGTTTATGTGTTTTCGATTGTAACAAGAAACTTGAGTGAGTGGCAAAGCGGCAGTTTTTGCATAATCCTGCTGACTGGCAGTAAGGCCAGTTATTGTGATGTGGGTAAAAACAAAACCTCTTGGACAAGGTTGTTAGTGAGTTCTGAGAATTAACACAGATTTCATGCTGAATGTGATCACTGCACCTAATATAACTTTGACCACCACACTCCCTTGAAATTTTGCTGTATGACAAGAATGTGATCTATCAATTTCACAGTCATAACTTATTAGGCCCCCACATATTCATTTGCATAAAATTGAATGAATAATAATCCCTATTATCTATTATTATTACTATTAGTAGTAGTAGTAGTAGTATTACCTAAGCTTGCAGATGTCCTCAGTCCTCACCATTGGGGACACATACACACTTTCGGAGGTCCATCACAATTCAGGCACAGTCCAAGGCGCGCAACCAAGACGCATCACCGAGTGCAGCAAAGAAAGAAAGAAAAAAAGAAAGAAAAGAATGTAAAAAAAAAGAAAGAAACTGAGCTGACTGACCTGTTTGATTAATAAATCAACTCTTCTACGCTCTTTCTCTGTCTAGAAATGTCTTTTGCGTTGATGGACTCTCGCTGTTGCTGCAGAGAGAATGAAGAGAGTAGAATGAAGTGCGCCTTGGCGCGTTGCACTCGAACACGATATCTGTCAAGGTAGGCAAGAAATTTAAGGTGCATTCCGGTTGTGTCTTTCAAAATAAAAGCTTAATTATAATATCTGTCATAGCAGC